>NC_045145.1:2030787-2098411 GCF_008831285.2 Nymphaea colorata | reverse complement strand
AATATCTCAAAGTCTTAGCAGGTTGGCCATTCAGAACCAAAGAAACAGGTATGGGTGAAAAGGGGTACCAAACTTGAAACAAGTTACAAAGGGGTACCAAACTTGAAACAAGTTACAAAGTCATCCGTTGTTCAAGAAATTCTGCCAGAATGAGAAAGGATTGGATTTACTCATACGCCATGGCTACCAGCCATTTACTGGCCTTGGCAAACATGAAAATGGAATCTTGGAACCAGTTACCTTGACAGGACAACGAGGCACTCAAGCCTTGGGGTGCCGAAGCTATGAAAAAGTGGATGTTGAGGAAGAATTCAAGTCAGTACCTTTCGTCAAGAGCAATACCATAGGCAGATGTTCACCATCAATTTGAATCAACAAATCCGTTATCATTTTGTCATTTTGTCGTCATTGTACTCAAATAGACCAAGTGTCTTCATTTTGTAATACCTTCAAAAATACAATGACAAATGCAAATTACTTCCATATACAATGTCTCAAATTTCATCTAACTTCTTTACAATCTTTAGGATGGCATTTGAGGATCAAACATCAAAAGCTTTTAAGGAGATAAATCCAGAACTCACTGAGGCCGAATGTCCAGAGTTCATCCAAATGAGAAAGCAAGATCAATCGTCACCTCTAATTAATGATCCGATTGAGGAAATTAACATTGGCACGGAAGAGAGTCCAAAGATTTTGCAAATTGGAACAAGTCTCTCAGCAGAAGAAAGAAAAGAGTTGATAGACTTCCTCAAAAAGCATCAAGAAGCCTTTGCGTGGACTTATGAGGACATGCCAGGACTTGATACAAAATTAGTCGAGCATCGACTACCATTGAAACCAGAATGCAAGCCAATCAAACAAAAGTTGAGGAAACTAGACCCTCGTCTTGAGGGGCAAGTTAAGGAAGGCCTGGAAGACCTACTAAAGGCAGTGTTCATCCGAACAATCGACTATCCTGAATGGTTAGCAAACATTGTGGTAGTCCCAAAGAAAAATGGCAAAATTCGGCTCTGCATCGATTTCAGAGATTTGAATAAGGCTACACCAAAGGATGACTACCCACTTCCAAACATTGACTTGTTGGTAGACAGTACCGCAGGTCACGCTATGTTCTCCTTTATGGATGGATATTCTGGTTATAACCAAATTAAGTTGGCAGCTCAAGATCAAGCCAAAACATCATTTACAACCCCATGGGGTACCTTCTGCTATACAGTAATGCCATTTGGTTTGAAGAACGCTGGGGCAACATATCAAAGGGCTATGGCAGCTATTTTTCATGACCAAATGCATCAAATCATGGATGCATATGTAGATGATCTACTAATTAAGTAAAAAACAAGGGAGAATCACATCAACATTCTCTCTCAAGTTTTTGATAGACTCTTACAATACAAACTTAGATTGAATCCACAAAAATGTGTATTTGGTGTGGAATCCGGTAAGCTTTTGGGATTTATGGTCAGCTAAAAGGGAATCGAGATGGATCCTTCCAAAGCAAAGGCGATCATCGAAATATCACCCCCAACAAATCTTAAGGAGTTACGCAGCTTGCAAGGCAGAATTCAGTCAATCAAAAGGTTTATATCTAATCTCGCCATGAGATGCGAACCCTTCAACCATTTACTGCGGAAAGGAGTCAAATTTGAATGGGGGCATGAATGTCAAGCCACATTCGAAAAGATCAAGAAGTATCTTCTTTGCCCACCAATTTTAAAACCTCCAATTTTAGGGGAACCTCTACTCCTTTACATCACAGTTAACGATTCAGCCTGTGGTGGATTTCTGGCTCAATATGAAGAAGGATGCCGAATAGAACATGCCATTTATTACATCAGTAAGACATTTGTGCAGTATGAAAAGAACTACTCACACATGAAAAAAACTTGCTTAGCCTTGGTGTGGATGTGTCAAAAATTAAGGCATTATCTATTGGCTTGTGAAGTTAAAATTTTATCCAAACTTAATCCACTCAAATATATCCTCGAACAGTCATTTCTGAATGGAAGGATAGCAAAGTGGCAGGTTTTGCTGATGCAATATGATTTGGAATATGTGTCACAAAAATCAATCAAGGGGCAAGCCATTGCAGACCAATTGGCAAATTTTCCTCTATATGAAGAAATTAGAACAAATGATGATTTTCCAGATGAGCAAATCCTGACAACTGAACCAGAGCCGATTTGGGAGATGTACTTTGATGGATCTAAGAGCACAGCTGGGGCAGGCATTGGGATACTTTTCATTACACCAGAAAGGGAAATGATTCCTTACTCTCTCAAATTGAATTTTTCCTGCACGCATAATATGGCAGAGTACGAGGCCCTAATCCAAGGACTCAAAATGTTGCTCAAATTTAAAGTGCAGAGAGTTCGCATTTTTGGAGATTCTCTCTTAGCTGTCAGTCAGGTCAATGGAGATTGGCAAGTCAAAGATCAAAAATTGATCCCATATCAAGAGTTAGCAGCTTCCCTCTTAAGACAGTTCGAGGAATGTCAACTCTTACATGTCAAAAGAGAATTTAACCCAATAGCAGACAGTTTAGCCAGTTTAGGCTCTACCATTGCCTTCAAACCTGGAGAATCTATCAGATCTTTTCAAGTTGGAAGACTCGAACAACCATTTTTTGTCATACCAGAACAGGTGTTGCAAGCAGAAAGTAGAGAAACACCATGGTATCAGAACATCAAGGATTTTCTCCAAACTGGAACACTTCCACCAGAAATGTCTCGAAAAGAGCAAAGAGTTTTGAGACACATGTCTTCAAGATATTTCATTCTAGCCGACATCCTATACAGAAGAGGATTCAGCACAGAATATGCTAGATGTCTCGATGCAAATGAGGCACTAGAAGTCATTCAAGAAGCCCATGAAGGAATTTGTGGGGGACATGTAGGGTATCAGACCCTCGTCAAGCAGATAGTCAGAGCAGGGTACTATTGGCCCACAATGCAAAGAGACTGTCACCAATTTGTCAAAAAATGCATCAAATGTCAGTTGCATGCACCATCAATTCATGCTCCAGCAGCGTACCTTCATTCGGTCAGCTCACCATGGCCATTCTCCATGTGGGCCTTCGACGTAGTCGGTCCAATCAATCCACCTGCCTCAAATGGACACAGGTATTTTCTTGCAGCTACAGATTACTTCACCAAATGGGTGGAAGCGATCACTTTAAAAACAGTCGAAGGACAACACGTAGTGTCCTTCATTCATAAAAATCTTTTGTGTAGATTTGGCATCCCGCATGATATCGTTTCTGATAACGGTACTCATTTCAAAAATGAGAAAATGCGCAATCTTTGTCACAAACACAAAATACAACATCACTTTTCTGCCCCATATTACCCTCAAGGTAATGGTCAGGCAGAAGCAACCAACAAGATTTTGATTCGTGTCTTAGAAATGACAGTTGAAACAGGCCGAGATTGGCACGAGAAAATGCACAATGCACTTTGGGCATATCGAACCACAATTCGGACACCCACCAATGCTACACCAGCAGAATTAGTATATGGAACGGAAATTGTCCTTCCATTACATGTCCAAAAACCAGCAATGAAATTTGCTGCTCTCATTGAACTCCCAATTAGCAAATATAAAAAAAAAAAGACTTGCTCAATTAGACCTCTTAGACGAGAAAAGACTACAAGTGGCAGAGCATGCCGAAGTCTATCGTAAGAGAGTCGCCCGACATTATGCCAAATCAGTCATTGAAAGAAAATTTCAGGTAAATGATCTTGTTTTAAGATCCATAGTTCCACTCAGGAGTAGACCCAAAGGAAAATGGGCGCCGAACTGGGAAGGACCATATGTTGTCAAAGAGGTTCTACCTCACAATTCTTATCGACTGATTGATGCCGATGGGGTTGAAATCCCCGATCCAATTAATGCTTTGCATCTCAAAAAATTCTATACTTGAATTTGCAATTCAAAAAAAAAAAAAAAAATTCAAAATAGTTGTGCTTTGATAAGCACGTTTGTAACAATTTTCAAACCAACCAAGGGGCATGGTATCCCTTAGGGAAAAGTTTCAAAAATGCATCAAAATTTTCAAACTCAACCCATGTCTTGAGGGCAATTGCAAGGGCATCGTCTTGAAATAGGCAAGAAATTTCACAGACATTGAGGGACTAATGTATAGTAATTAATGTTGGTCCCGACAATCGGCATTTGTAAAGGTCTAGCATGAGATGCCATAAGAAAAAGTCTTGTCACCTAAAAGACCTTGGCAAGATGCTAGAAAAAGCTATCAAGCGAAATGAGTTGAGCAATGAGCTCGGGGTGAGTGTAGTTGTTCCTCTGGTTCAAAGCTCAGCAGGCGCGGGTGGGCATATGACCTATGCTTACGCCGTGAAGCTAAAAAGCAATCCATGAGCATTTTGCTTATATTAAGTCTCCTAAAGCCTTCTGAATTCGAGCAAGTAAGCCCGGGGAGTGTTTTACATTTGGTACCCTGAGGCCAACTGGTCTAGGAGTTACCGGCCCAAAGCTTGTTACAAGGGTTCAGAAGAAAGCCCGATAGACTTGATATTACACAAAGCAAACTACACAAAACCGCCAAAGCGGTGGAACTCCGTAGTAGCTTTTGGGGTGGTGAGGAATTTCTCCCAAGAGTGAAGGGTGGCTCAAAAAGAAAATCAAAATTCAAAAGCAAAAGCGAGTATGTGAAAAACTAAGTAAAAGAAGAGAAAAAGCACTTGCCAATGGTTTAGAAGGCATCGAGGGTAAATTTCTCAAAGCATCAAATGCAAAAACTTTCACAATTACAAAATTTTTCAACCAACATTAATTCCTCTACAAAGTCCCCAATGAGATGGAGAAAAATCTTCTTATTTCAGGTCTATGCCTAGCATTTCCCCTCGAGCGAGGATGGTTCAACATCATTTGAAAAATGGATTTTCCAAACGATTTGCAAAAATTTGGTGCGTGAATCTTTGCTATTAAGCAAATTATTCAATTTGCTTAACAACAAAGAGGGGCATCTGTTAACACCCCAAATTTTTCCACATCAAAATTGAAGCAATGTGAAAATTTCACAAAAGAATTGTGAAAATTTACAATTTCAAAGCCAATTTCGAATCTAAAGAACAATTAGATTCAAATCGTGAATTTAACCCGATACACGAATCCCAATGCAGGATTACGAGTCCAAATTCAATTGCAAATGTCATTTGAAATCCAAATCCAATTGCAAAATGCAAATTTTGACTTAGATCCAAGAATTGGATCTAATTCAGTCTAAAATGCTACGTGGGACCCACGTGTGGGCCCCACCTAGCTCGTGTGGACAAGAGCCCCCCAGGGGCCA
This sequence comes from Nymphaea colorata, assembly GCF_008831285.2. Lineage (NCBI taxonomy): Eukaryota > Viridiplantae > Streptophyta > Magnoliopsida > Nymphaeales > Nymphaeaceae > Nymphaea > Nymphaea colorata. The sequence continues at coordinate 2,093,097 of NC_045145.1, read as the reverse complement.
TGCCCCCTCCATGTCAAAAAAATAATAAATAAATATTTTCTCTCAAATTAATTGAAGAAAAGTCATTTTCAAAAAGAAATAAAGGAGAAACCTAGGAAAAGAGAGACATTTATGTCTCTCTCTCTTCTTTAACCAGGTCCTCATTAAAGAAAAAAATCATTTTCAAGGAAGCAATTACTAGACTGGTCAAACTCACCTAACCTACTTAATCCAAGTAGGTTTGACCCGGGTGCACTCAAATGTGGTGCCAATTCCAGCTAGGTTCGGTCACCATGGGCTCAACACAGTCAAAACGTAAGTCTGTCTCATGATCCAATTAATGGACGAAAATAGACTTTGACCGAACCAAACCCACTTTGACTAAACTCAGTCAAAGTACAATTTAGCTCAATTAAGAGCTTTCTTGACCCAAATTTATCAAATTACCTCAAATAAAGTCAAACTACTTGCAAATGAGCTTTGACTTTGGTCAATTGGTCGAAATTGATCAATTTGGATAATTTTGCCCTTCTGCGGTCAACTTAAGATTAAAAAGCCTAAAATGGTTTATGAAAGGCAAATAAACATTTGAATTTGTCAAATGCATGAATCAAATACCAAATTTAAATTGAATTTCTCAAGTGAAAGTTTGATTCAGTTGAAATCCATTTTCAATCAAGTTTTGGACGAAAATACCCTTTTCGAACTAAATTTGATAAAATTTTTAAATTTTATTAAAATTTAAATTTAATTATCATAATTCAATGGCATTTGGAGCTTAGTAACTAGGTTTTAACCTTATAAGCTCGATTTCAAACAAAAAATAAATAAATAGTACAAAATAAGGGCAAAACCCTGTGCAAGGGCATTTTCGTCCAAAATTTTGGTCAAAATGGTCACCTAGGTCTGAACCCAAGTTGACCAAACCTAGCCCAGCCCACCTAGCTCGTGGAAATGGGCTGAGAAATGGTCAATTAGAGCCTTTAAAGTCTATTTAACTCATTTTACAAGTCCCCAAGGTCTTAAGCAAGTTCCCAAGGTGAGTTAAGAAGGTGGTTGAACCCACCTCCTCCTCTATATAAACCTCCCCTTGGCCACCAAGGGGGAGGACGAAATTTTGGAGCATTCTATCAAATTGCTGCAGCCAAGGAGCTAGGAGGGAGAAGCCAAGGAAGAGAGAAGAGGTTCGTCCAAGCCCCCTTCCCCTTTTTCTTCCATTCTCTTCTTCACTTTCTTCTATTCTCCCCATTGATTTTGCTAAGTTAGGGTGCTTAAGTGAACCCTTACTTAGGATTTTCGTGGTGAGAAGCCCTCTTTACCACTCCAAATTCCAGCAAGCAAGCTATTTCTTATTCTAGCTTTGCTAAGCTTGAATCCACGGTTGGATTCTTGCTTAGGATTGCTTGGGTTAGAAAACAAGTGAAGACGAAGGACAAACATCAAGACCGACCGCAAGGTAGGTGATCTTAACTCACTTCTCTTCTACTTTAGCTTATTGTTGATTTATTTTAATTCCAGCAATTCGTGGGATGGTTTATTTTCATTTGCTTACGGCTGGGAATGATGTCCAGCTAAGGGAAACCTACGCTTCAATGTACATGTTAATGCATAATGCATGCATATGTCGGTTTTTCTTAAATATGAACCCAAGTATCAAATTTTGAAATGGGCCCCAAGGCCAGGTCCCTTTCAAAGGAACCAACTTAATACCATTTTGAACTCCCTACCATGAGAGAATCCCACGGTGAGAGAGTGATTTTGCTACATCACGTATGATGAAAATGCCTATAAGGGATGGATACGTTTTTATGAATGTGATCCACCCTTGCATGGCTAAATGATGGACGAATAAGCTTGAGTATTGTTTTATTTTCTTTCTTATTCACAGTCATTTTGATTCATGTCTTTCAATTTAATTAATCAAGGGTAGTATGGAAGATTTGAAACAAGTTCTCAATCTTCCTACATAAAAGAACCCAGCCATGAATCATCATGATTCATGAGTCATGCGGTCCCTTGATAAAATTTTATTTTGAAAAGTAAGGTACGTATATGTATACATTGTTATATATGTACATATATGTATTTGATTTCTTGTCAAAAATTACATTCCTCCCTTAAAATCAGGTTGGAACATGTTTCCAAACCGGTCTTTAAGGAAATGGGCCATTTTTATTGATTTTTCTAGTGCAAGATTATAAATTATTTTCATTTCATTTTTACTTAATTTCAGCAAACCCATACATAAGATGTATGTATGTTGTTGAAATCAGACCATGTTTCATAGGAATTGGTTTAAGAATATCAAAATTTACATATTTGAAATACCAACCATCCTAGAATCATCCAAAGGAGTTGATGATTTCATTACTACGAAATCTGGAATTTGAATAGATTTGAAAAACTCATTGTTTCTATCTAAGAAACAAGTCCTTATTGGAATCAATGTCCACAATTTTCAGCTATTTAAATCAACACAAGGTCTGATTTTTAGCTATTTTGAGACAAAAGTGGACGTCATCCATGTCTCCCATCCGTTTCAAAGATTGAACTTGACATCATTTATATATTTTCATCATTTTGATAATTTTATGTCAAGCCTCAAGCTTATGGACTACATCTCTAATTCATGTGCTTAATCATATAATGAGCACATATAGAGAAAGTCCTACATTTTAATCAATCTTCATGTATAGATTGTATGACGTGTAATACGGACTTTGAGAGATTATGAGGGAGTGAAGAATGTATGTTTCATATGAATGAATCTTGATGGATTATGAGAGAGAGAAGAATGAATGTTCCATATAGTTTCCATTCTCGTTTCATGCATTCACTTTCACTCAAAATCAATGGCACCACATGCACATTCTCAAGAAATTAAGTGATTCAAATTTAAGTTGCAAAAAGTGACCAAGTCATATTGCAATGAGAATTTGTAAACTTCACTTAACTTCAAAAGAAAACACAAGCAATGCATTCATAATCTTTTGGCCAAAGTGCATTTGAAAAACAACATGTTTTCTAACAATTTGGAACCTATGTTCTTTCAAAAGAATGAATTCTACAAATCACATGATTTGACAAAAGAAGAGTTCAAAATCAATTTTTATCATAAGATGATCATCATCATCTAGAGTTCACAACAAAGAACTCAATCCCAAATCTTCAAAAATCCTCAAGAATTATGTGTTTCAAATAACACCAAAACAAAGGTTTTTAAACCGACTTGAAAACCCCCAATATTCAAATTCATTTATTCAAAAAAATGAATTTCGGTTCTTGAATCCAAAACCTCAATGCATAAGCATATAGGACTTACATCAATAACTCGTATATGATCCAAATGATCCTTAGTCCTTGGTCTAATTACCCCTGTTAAAGGCGGCAGGAACGGTTGGACCTCGTACCGACAAGCGGATCCCTTTCTCTTGAAAATTTTCTCAAAACCCCAATTTTAAAAGAATTTTGCTCACTCGCATTTCGACCTTCTTGAAAAAGGAGTGGGGTGCGAACAGTGGCACAGACGAAGACCAAATCACCACTTGTGAGGTTAATGTTGAACTTAGAGTTGATGCAGAGGGAGGAGAGGGAGGAATTGCAACGACTCTAAGGAAAGTTCAAGGACAAGGAGGTGACCCAGGCGCGGCACTTGAATACCAAGGCGGTGGGTATAACCCGATCTAGATCGAGTCCACCTAGGGGTCGGGTCGAGCCTAGACACTTAGGGCCAGCTTAGGGCAACGCCTAGGCAAATGGGGTCCAAATCCATGCCAGGGCTAGTGCGGGAAGGAGGAGGATCCAGTTAAGAATTGAGACAATAGGTCTCGAGCTTTACTTTGCGCATTTTTTATTAAGCATTTGCTTTGAGCTATTCCATTTTGCTTTTGGATTCTAGCTTTGATCTGGATCAAGTGTTTAGATCCGTTGTTTAGTCCAGACTATAAATACTTTGTAGACATTTGATTTCGTATGCAAGAATTAAGAATTGAGTTCATTTCTTCCTTGTCTCTCTCTCTCCTCACGGCTCTCTCCTCTCCCCTTGCGCACTCTCTTTTCCCTGCGCCTCTTGTCTTCTTCTTCCTCGTGTGTCACATTTGGGGAAATTGACCTCCAATGTTGAATTCTTCAAAGGCATTCTCAAAACCAGCGAGCTTTTCTTCTCTCTTTGCCTAATTCTCTTCTTCTCTACTCGTCCACTTGCCCAAGGATTGACGGCTTGAAGATCTCCTCTTGCTCCGGCGTGAAGAGTTTTCCATGTTCCACAATATTCCCCACTTCAGCTCATCAATCAAGGTGCAGCCATCACTTCACGACCGTGAAGGCTAAAGGCCACGTCGTCCCCGGGAAGGCTCCTTCTCCTCTAGGAAACTAGGCGAGATTGAGCAATCGACTACACGGATTCACGTTGCAAGGTTAGTATGTTAATTTAAGAGGTCCAATTGTGTATTTTGTTGGGCTGATTTGAGTTAAGATTCGGCCATAGGAAGTCATGAAATCCTCTCGGTTCCAGCCGTGAGTTTCATTGCTTTCCCTCGGCAGAAGCTTACCCCAAATCCACCTTTACGGGCCACAAGGAATACCCTTGATTACTCGTGCTTGCTTCCACGGATCGAAGAAATTTTATCGGTTAATTGTGACCGAAAAAGTCTTCTTTGCTCTCGGTTTTAGCTTGTACCCTTGCCGGAAAATTCAGACAGAAGAGTTAAAAAAAAGAAAGAAAGAAAGAGGCGAGAAAAAGAAAAGAAAGAAAATGAAAATGCCCAAAGAAAAAAATGAATTGAGAAAACGGCAAGTTAGGCAAGTTCGGTCCATTTTAAGGGCCGGCTGGAATTTGAAAATTCCAGCCATCGCTGCTACTATTCCGGCAGCCCATTGGTTCCTTCCGGCGTTCATTTGGGGCATCCAGCTAAGGCACTCAGCTGATCTCGAGCTGCCCTAGAGAATCTCCAAAAATCTCGACTTCATTTGGGAAATATCGTGTGAAATGGTGGAGGATCTCCTAGGTGTTCACACCTAGCCTCCGGTGCACTTGGAGTTCCCAGTCATCTCTCCAATTTTCGAGGTAAGTGAATCTGACTTTTGGGCCTTTCGCCATCTCCACCATCCATCTAGCCCACGTGGCAAGCATTGGGAGGGTTAGAGATCTCTAGAGATCGAGTTGAGATATTGAACCTCATTTGGTGGAATCTTCAAGCCACCTCGCCGATCTTTGATTCTCATTTGGGGATCAAATCCCATTTAGATAGGAAATCATCGAGCATTTTAGCAAGACAGCCTTACCTACCCGCCACTTGTCCCAAGCCCCATTCTCGTGTGACCCACCTTAGCTTAGTCGCCCACATTTGTTGGCGACACCTCAGCCTCCCTTCCTAAACTCGAGGAAGGTAGCCTCCACGCACCCTCCACCTCAGCCAAGCTTTTAGGAGCCCAATCCCTAGTCGGATTCTGTTCCTAGATCACCGCCCCATTCCCCTCACTCATCCTTAGCGAGCCGCCATTCGCATTTGATCCCATTACCCCAGCCATTTCCATTTTCCCCAAGCTATGACGCCCTTAAACCTACCCTTCCTAGATTTTAGGAGTTGACTTTTGACCCTCAAGCTCACATTTGGTTGAACCTAGACTCGGACCCTTGAACCTAGTACACCTAACCTACTTCGTGTCCCATTTACAGCTCAAACGGAACTTAGTCATTAGTGGGCCTTCCTAGCCCGAGCCTAGTCTAGTTCACCGAGCCCACCTTGGTCCACCCCCTAGGCGGCCACAACCTTAGCACCCAAGGCAGCCTGTGAACACCTTCACAGCCTTGGCCTTCTCGTGGTCGGTGAATCTCCACCCGCAGCTCATACCAACGCTGCCAGCCTTGTGCACGTAGCCAGCTCAGCGTGCGGCCAGGCGGGCCGCGCCCGTCGTCCAGCTCCCTACCATGCTCGGCCAAGAGGGCCGAGCCTTCGACTTCCGCAGTGGCCAGGAGGGCCATCGTCTTCAGCATCACCGACGTCCACCTTAGCCTCCCATAGCCAGGCGTTCAGAGTCCAGCACCGGCTTCCGTGGCCGCAACCTGCCTGCTGTCGGCAACTCTTACGGCCTGTGCTTGTCGGCCATAGCCTGTTCCTGTCTGCCATTGCGTGACGCCTGTGGCTAATGCTGCCGACGCCAGCCTGTGACCAGCGGCCAGTTACTGCTGCCCAATTCCCTCTACAGTTGCCTACCACCTGCGGCCAACGACTAGCGAGTCTTCCTCCTTGCAATGGGCGACTCCCTACACGATCTAGTCAGCTCGGGCCACGACTTCTTCAGCCCCATCCGACGTTTGGACTGGGAGTTCTCTGCCCTGTAGCTGTGATACCCGAGAGTGGAATCTCACCTCATGGGTTTGGTATCTCATACGCCAAGCTAGCCTTGGCCGGTATTTTCTGAACCCCCTCGCGGGTGGTAGTTTCTGCTTTCGTTATTTGCTTTTAGCCCGGTGATACGTGCCTAATTTTGGCACCGTTGAGGACTGCCGAGGGCATGGCCAAGAGCAATGGATTGGAGCCGACCAGTGGTGTAGGGTGTAGCTGGGCACGTCGATTACTGCTTGACAAGCCTACACCCTCTTTCTCTTGTGAGGTTAACCTTGGCATGGTTCAGGGTTTGACACTTGTAGACCCTTCGAGCATTACTTATGTGGCTGCAGTGGGAGGAGCGGGTGGAGCAGCTACGGTCGAAAAGGGGGAAACAGGGCTTGGACCGAGTTTAGAGATTGAAGACCAGCATGACAGTGGACCAGGACCCGGTTTAGGCCAGACCAAAGCAAGGTGTCGAGACGTCAAACAAGCCACAGAGCAGCTTAGGGCGAACCTAGGCAAGTTATACTCGGACCCACAAGTCCGGGACACACTCGAGCGGGCGGAACGTGTTTGGATCCATATGCCCTTTTCTTTTAAGTACTCTTGTTTTAGTTCTTTTGTACCACCTCGGTTTGAGACGCTTAGACTCGTTTTGCTTATTGTTCTTTGTACCGTCTCGGGTTAGAAGTAAGAGAACCGAGACATCTCTCTTATATATATTCTCTAGGGCATGAAACCCTAGGCATGCATTATGGAATAAGCTCATTTGTGAGATTTGTCTCTCTCTCCTCTCTCGAGGTTTCTCCCTCTCGTCTCCCACCTTCCCTCCCGAGTGAGTTGAAAGTGTCTTCTCCCCCTTCACGCCCCCTTGATCCCGCGGCAATTTTCAAAATCCCTTGGAGAACCGGCATCCTCTTAGGCAAAGGCTCAAGGAAGAAATGTTAAGGCAGCTCCCTAGCTCCGGCGGTAGAGTTCCCACTGGCCACGGCTTATCCCCCCTTCATGTAAAGATCCAAGTAAGTTTCGGTGCCTTCTTCTCACCCACAAAGAAGTTGAGAGGCCGATCTTACACCGGGAAGGTTGAAGACGGCAGCGTCTTCAATATCAACGGCTATCAAGCCATTTTTGAAGAAGTTCGGACGGTGAAAAGGAAGAAAGGAGCAAGTTTTCCACCGTCGGCTCTTTCACGTTCTCGGTCGCGCGCGACAGGCGGAATGCCAGAACATCCGCCTGTTCAAACAGCCATATCTAAAGATCTACCGAGAGTTAGAGGACGATCTATATACCGTTGGAATCGTCTTGACGTCCTCTATAACATACCCAAATTTGGCGGGATTAGAGTTCGTTTGGTTGGTCAAATCAGAGCAGGAACAGAACACATTCCGCGGCCGCGATTCTGTCGTTTCTAGAAAATGGTTGCTGTTCGTTGATCTGAATCTGGAGATTCCCTGAGAGTTTCAATGCGTGCAATATGCCGTTGGATTCGTCTTAAGGTCCGAGATCATTTGGGTACCCAAATCTACGGCAAAACAGCTCTGTATCGCTGTCGTCGTTCTTTCGCAACCAGCAGCAGACCGGTCTGATCGGAGGTCATTTCCCGGTGATTCGTAGCAAGTTTGAAGGAGTTCTTGGTACCGTTGGAATCATCTCGATCCCAGCTACAACATATCCAAAAATCATGGTGATCGGACTTCATTTGGCCGGTCAAAGTTTGTCAGAAACAGGACTATGTGTAGAGCCCTGGCCGCGTCCCACTTGTTTCCTTTTTGGTATACTTTTCTTCTGTCAACCCTAAGTCCCACCTTGGCCTGCGTCCTTCCATCTGTCCACGTGTCGTCATCTACTGTCGGCTCTCTTCCGACGAACGTGGCTGAGCCACGCAAGGCGAAGGCAGGTAGGCGTTGCCAACTTTGTCTCCAGCCCCCCTCGGCAATACCGGCGGCACCCTAGGCCGCATCTCTAGCGACAGGCGGTCGCCCTTCTCTCGGCACAAGGCAGCAGGTGGCTGCCCCCTCCCGCGCCTATTCAGCCGGCGTTCTTTCTTGGAGCAGCATAACCGTGGAGGCTCACTTCAAGGGATCTTCCGTATCGTGAGCTGCGATACTCGGGGCTGGGTTATCTCCCCGCGGTAACTTATCCGGCATAGCCAAGATCCTTCTTGGATGGTATCGTGTTCTTCTCCCCTTTGTAGCTATCGGGGTGGTAGTTCTTGTTTTTGCATTTAGGAAGCATCTAGTTTGCTTTGTTTATTGTTTAGCCCGGCTTCGGCCTTAGCTCTTATTCATGGTACCTCGGAGGCGCAAGCGCCGAAGACACGACCATCGGGAGCGTGACCTTTCTATTTAGGAACGGGCGTGGTTTGCAAGTTAGTTGTGGTTTGGTGTGGTTTGTTGAGTGAGTTGTGAGTGTTTTAATTTTGTATCAAACGCGCTTTGTACGGCCTCACACCCACTTAGTCTTTTGTAGAAGGTTTGCCTTAGTTAGATTTTTGGGTTACCTATACTTGTACCGCTACCTAGGGTATTTTGCGCCGGGGTCTTGTCCGGCCGGGTTTCTTTATTGTAAGTAATTTGTTTTTGGTTTTGTCCGACGGCTCCTCCGAGAGATCTTGGGAGAGGATCGACATCTGGCAGAGGTCTTGGACGACGCCGGGTCTGGGTCCTAACAATTGGTATCAGAGCGAGATCGGAGTTCCAGCCAGTGGTTTTCTGCATGTTTCAGTTGAAGTTAGTAGTTGATTTCAGTATATTTTGATTTCCGAATTCTGAGTAGCAGTAGAAGACAACTTGCGGTTTCTGGACTGTCACAGTCAGGAAGAGTAAATTGGTGATTTCTAAGGGCAAACTTAGTCGGATTAGCCCGAAAATTGGTGGGGAGCTTCGTAAGTATTTGTGCTTCAAAAGTCGTATAGGGCATCTGGCGAGATTCTTCCGAAATCTCTGTGATCTTTGCCCTACACCAGACCGATAGCCTGAGCGGACAGAACCTGTCTGGATAGCATTCTGCCAGGAAAATCTAGTTGGTTCAGAGGCTTCCCGAGGTCAGATTGAGCTGGATTTCGGAGGATAGTTAGATAAATATCCTCTCTTATTATTGTCCAAAGTTGGTGCGGAAAGAAGTTCGTTGAGCGACTCAGATTACAAATTTCCATATCAACAACCCACAGATTTCTGATCCTGTGAAAACAGACTTTTCACCGGATTCCGGTGGCCAGCTCTGTCAGCTCCGACGTCAGAATTGGTGGGGCATAGGCTTGTTAGAAGCTCCTATGTATTGAGAATCTCCAGTTCAAATTTCAGAATTTTTGGAGTTACGGATCAAAAGTTATGAATTTTTGAGTGGGCCCCTGTCACTGGAGAGTTTCCTGCGCAATTTGCAACAGGCAGCGTCTGAACAGAACCTGTCCAGGTGTGACTTTCAGAAAAACGATTGCAGCACTGGAAATGAGTTAGAGGCTAAATTTGGTGGCGTTGGATTCCTTATTGGGTCTAGTATTTTACCACCAAATTTCATGATTTTTAGATATCTGGTTAGAAAGATATTGATTTTACAAGTGGAACCAGTTTTCTGAAAAATCTCTACCACTACTCCAGAAATCGCAGCACCTTGGTATTCTCTTTGACAGATTTGAGCAGAGCAGTCTTCTACGTAATTTTGTGTCAGCATAGTTAGTTGATTTCATCAGTTTTCAGTGTTTTCTTCTGCAGTAGTAGTTGTTCAGCACTTTACTTCGGTAGAGTAGATGGTGGATGTGGGTGCCCGTCTTGAGAAAATGGATATATTTTTGAGCACCTACCTGAACGGAGGATTCATGAAGGACACCCTATTGATCCGAGGGGATGACATGGACCAAGGTCCAAGATGGATGTATATCACGGCCGGTAGTGATCCTGAATGTGATTTGAAGTTCCGACACCCTAGCATAATAGGGCATCATTTTAAGTTAGCCATAGATAAAAATACCCAAGCAATCTGGATCGCCAATACCACTTACACGGGTAGACTTATTGTGGCTGGACTTGAGACGAGATCTCAGCAATGGGTGCGAATCTACCATGGGAAAGCTATCCAAGTTGGGTCTTTGCACCAATGCTTTGTGTTGGAGGAAAAACCCTCTTTTGTTGCCAAGGAGCAAAAAGAACCTTGTGTGGAGCTAAGTGACGAAAGTGAAGATGAAGAGGAAACCTTCTCTGAATCTAACAATCAGAGCAGTGACTCAGACTCGTCAAGTTAAGATGGTAAAAGTTCAGATTCACCAAGTGAGGCGTATCGTGGGCCAGTAATGAATGAAATCAGGGAAATGTATAGGGCATTGATTTATGGTAAAATAGCCTTAACTAAAGAAGTTAGTCAATTGAAGACCATGGCCCAAGGCCAAGATGTACAAGGTGACAAAAGGAAAGAAATCCTCGGGACTCCTAGTCCACCCTTTCCCAAAGGCAACATAAGCATAAGCCGTGAAGATAAGACCATGGGTATATTACCTCAGCCACCTCCAAGCAAAATGGGAAACACTAAGGCTTATCGGAGTGCCTATGCCAACAAAGGCATTCTTGCAAGGCCCAGATCTGATCATGGGAAAACACACTTGGCGTCTTGCCCTACCTCGATTACACGTGACAACACTCCAACTCCTAAAGTGGTAGTCAATCCAAAGAGGACGATACCAAGTGCCCAACCAAAGCCTATGGAGGAAAATGTTGGGAAATTTGGCACTATACAGCCCAAGATGGATGAGAAGGTAACAATGTGTCAAGCTCTGGCCGAAACTACCAAGAGCTTGAATGGAGAGAATGGGCTCGCACCTCTTGAGAGCATCAAGCCTGACGATGACATTGAAGTGATACGATGCCAGCTACGAGACGAGCTCAAACTCGGTACCACCCATGGCTATGTTGAAGAGCCCCTTATAGTCCTCAAGGAAGAAAGGATCCCCGAGTCCTCATGCGCAGTCCCTAAGAATCATGTCACGGGACCACTCGAATACATCGAAGAGGACAAACAACTTGTGCCTTCCACACAAGTTGAACGTGCCCCAAGTGCACCATTATCACTACAGCCTCTCACTCCTAAGGGTAAGGCAAAGCCTAAGGAGGGTGGTAGTGTTAAGGAAGATGTGAGGAGCAACCTACAGAGGGCAGCCATTCGTGAGCTACTCCAAAAAGAAGTTAACATATCCCATGCTCACAGAAGGATGGCCACGAAGGAACCGGGCCACAATGAGAAAGAGGATCTCTTTCCCATGCCTTGGAAGAGATCCAATACCCCCAGTCTAGAGGACTATGCTACAGAGATTGAAGGATCATCTAGTCCCTAGAGATCCAAATTCCGGGATCTACTTGTAACAAGACAAGAGAATAGAGAGAGATTTTGAAATAAGTGTTTATAGAGGTTCGGTATAAACCTACGTCCTCTTCTCTCAATCACAGCTACTTGCCGAGTTGAGGTTCCATTATGCTTTTATAGATGTACAGATCTCAACGGGTCTATGATTATATTTTTAGAATACACCGGTGTGTCTTCCTTTGCTGGTATAGGCGTTGAGTTTTCCCTTCTTGATTTGATCGTTGCATACTTCTTTCCTTTTGTCATGCCTTGTGTCATGCCCATTGCCTTTGCTGATATAGTCGTTGAGTTTGTCCTCTTTGATTTGGCCATTGCATACTTTCTGCCTTGTGTCATCTGGTGTCTTCACATCCCCCTGCAAACTCAACGGGCCAGGAATGACGTTGAGTTTGGAACGAAGAGTTTGGAAGGGAGTGATGGGCAGCGGTTTGGTGAGAATATCGGCTAGTTGATGGGAGGAAGGAGTATGTTTAACTAGCAGTTGGTTTTTGGCAATGCGGTCGCGAACAAAGTGAACATCAAGTTCAATGTGTTTGCTTCGACTATGGAAAACTGGGTGAGCCGCCATATAGGTTGCACTGATATTGTCACACCAGAGAATTGGAGTAGATGGGATGGGGATGTGAAGCTCTTGTAGGAGATACTGAACCCATATGAGTTCTGCAGTGGCATTTGCAACGGCCCTGTATTCCGCTTCTGAACTTGAGCGAGCAACAGTGTGTTGCTTTTTGGAGCTCCAAGAGATGATATTGGGCCCCAAGAATACAGCATATCCCCCTGTGGATTTACGGTCATCGGGCACCCAGCCCAATCTGCATCAGAGTAGGTGTTTAGATGTAGACTGGTTGATGGCCGTATCAATAGTCCAAAGTGAATGGTGCCTTTGACATAACGAAGTATCCTTTTGACTGCCGTCCAATGCTCTTGAGTGGGTCTGTGCATGAATTGACAGACTTTGTTTACTGGAAATGCTAAGTCTGGTCGTGTTAATGTTAGATATTGCAGAGCTCCGACCACCTGTCGGTATTCAGTAGGGTTGTGATATGCTACGTCGGTGCCTTGGGAGAGATTTTGTGAGGTCGACATAGGCGAGGGGGCTGGTTTGACGCCAACCATGTTGGCTCGTTTGAGAAGGTCCAGGCAATATTGTTGTTGAGATAAAAGGAGGCCCCGGCAGAGTGACAGACATTGATGCCAAGAAAATAGTGGAGCAGTCCAAGATCTTTTAAAGCAAAGGTTGTGCTTAGATATTTGACCAATTTGTCGATGTGGTGAGGAGAATTTCCAGTGACTAGTATGTCATCGACATACACTAATACATATACCACACTAGACCCCTGTTGAGAAATAAAAAGGGAGGTGTCAGTTTTGGAGATAGAAAAACCACATTGCTTACCAAGGCGTGGCTAAGTTTTTGATACCAAGCTCGAGGAGCTTGTTTGAGACCATAGATCGCCTTTTGAAGCTTGCAAATGAAATTAGGCTGCTGTTCGAAGCCGGGTGGTTGATCCATAAAGACCGTTTTCCTGTAGCTCACCATTGAGAAAAGCATTATGGATGTCAAGTTGATGCACAACCCACTTAAAAGTCACCGCAAGAGTTAAGATTGTTCTAATGGTGGTGGGTTTGACCACAGGACTGAAGGTGTCAAAATAGTCTACACCTTCTTCTTGCGTGTAGCCCTTGGCTACAAGACGTGCCTTGTAGCGTTCCAGAGAGCCATCGGCTTTCCTTTTGACTTTGAATATCCATTTGCACCCTACAATGTTTTCGTTGGCAGGTCGATGAACAAGGGTCCAAGTATGGTTGTTAAGAAGAGTGTTATATTCAGTGCTTATCGCTTGAACCCAGTGGGGGTAGGATTTGGCTTTGGTGTAAGATGTTGGTTCAAGAAGATCTAGAGATTGAGTGAGAAAAGCAACAGGTATAGGATGGACAATAGATGTGAGAACCTTGGGTATTTTGAGGCTGTTCATGGAGCGAGTGGTCATAGTGTGAGTACGGGCAGGAGAGGCAGTTTGGACAGGGATAAGTGAAGACGAAGGTGCAAGAATGGGTGATGGGAGAGATGCAGCTTGAGACGGGTCTGAGTTGGTTGGGATCACGTCTGAACGATTAGTGGGCTGATCACGTCTTTCATCATGGTTATCACTAGAGGGGGGAAGAACTATGGCTGGTGAAGGAGGAATATAGGACGAGGTAATGGGAATGAGTAGAGGAGTATGAGTTTGGGAGGTGGAGAACGATTTTAAATCAGACTCGTTGGAAACATTTTGGAATGGAAATTTATGTTCATCAAAAATCACATTTCGAGAGATAAGAATTTTGTTCGCCTTTTTGTTCAAACATAGGTATCCCTTGTGTTTGCTACTATACCCGACAAAAACATGTTCCTTGGTTTTGAAATCAAGTTTATTTTGGCAGTAAGGCCGAAGGTTGGGATAACACGCGCAGCCAAAAATTTTAAGGAATTTGAAATCCGGTTCAAGGCCATGGAGTATTTCAAAAGGGCTATTATGGCCAGTAATATGAGAGGGTAACCTATTGATCAAATATACAACAGTGGCAAAAGCACAAGACCAGAATTTTTGAGGCATATGAGCGTGACTTAAAAGACATAAGCCTGTTTCAACTCTATGCATGTGTTTGCGTTCAGCGGCACCATTTTTTTCATGTGTGTGAGGGCATGAAACACGATGGGATATTCCTGCAGTATCAATAATTGGTTTGAGTGTTGTGAACTCACCACCTCCATCAGATTGAAAACATTTGATTTTCCTTTCAAAAAGGTTTTCAGCTTTGTTTTTGAAATCAGAAAATGCAGCCACGACATCAGATTTTTGATTTAAGAAATATATCCACGTGAACTTCGTGTGAGCATCAATAAAGTGAACATAATATTTGAATCTATCAAAGCTTAGAATAGGAGTAGGACCCCACACATTAGAGTAAATTAAATCAAGAGGCTTAGAAATAGTATGAGTTGAAGTACTGAATGGTAAAACATGAAACTTTCCCCGTAGGCAGTCAATGCACACATGAGGTTTAAAATGTCCATATGAAGGTAATCCAAAACGACTAATAACTTGCTGAACCACACGATAGGTGGCATGTCCTAGACGACTATGCCATTGATCAACCAACGTTCTTTCTCCAAGGAAGACGTCCTTATTGCTTGCGTTCAACTTATTGCATCCTACATCATCAAATTTAAAACAGTAAAGGCCATTTTGACTTGGTGCTCGAAAGAGTTCACTCCTTGTCTTCAGATCCCTCACAATACAAACATGAAGGTAAAATTCCATAATAACATTATTGTCATTGGTAAATTTATGAACAGAAATCAAATATTTAGTAATGTGAGGAACATGTAATATGTCCTTAAGTAAGAATCTGGAATCATTTTTTGTAAAATAAGAGGAACCATGGTTAAGAATGTGCAGACCTGTGCCATTTCCTACATGCACCCTTTCCTTCACTTCATAACGGACATGCTCAGATAATGCGTTCAGATCATTTGTCACATGGTGTGTGGCTCCGGAATCCGGATACCACATTGCATCATTTATTCCTGCATGAGAAGCATAAAGAGCACGAGGTGGAGAAATATCTTTATTGGCAGTATGATTTGATTGTTGTTTGCCTCCATTTTTGGTAATCTTGAAGCACATCTTGGCTGAATGGCTTGGTTTATCACAGTATTGACAAACCACCCGATTTCTGTTTTGCTTGTAAGAGCCCCCTCCTCCTCCACGGTTGTTTTACCTAGTACTGATTTTTGGATGACTATAAGAGGGACTGTTCTTGTGTAAGAAATTGACGGTTGGACCAAGTATCAATCTTTGTTTCTTTCAGCTGTGATTCATGTGTTAACAACATACTATAGAGATCGGTTAGAGACAATGGATCAGATCTAGTGGCTATAGATGTCTTAAAAGAATTGTATTCCTGTGGGAGTGCTCTTAAGATATGCAAGACTAAATCATCTTCAGCCACAGGTTTTCCAGCCATGGATAATTGATGACCAAGCATCGTTGCCTTTTGTATGAGTTCATCAATATTGTTCGTCCCTTTCTTTAAGACAGTAAGTTGTTCTCGCAATTGCATCACCTTAGATCTAGAATGACCGCATAGGTGTTTTTCAATCTTGTCCAGACTTCATAGGATCATCTTAATCCCACTACTTGAGAATGAACAGGTTCCGAAAGAGATGAAATGATCCATCCAAGTAACAATTGATCCATTCGCAACCATTCAATATAAGCAGGGTTGAGGACTTCCTTACCTTCACTGAGGATTGTCTCAGGTGGACGAGTCCTGGTTCCATCAACAAAGCCCTTCAGATTGTATGAGACGAGGAGAGGCTGCAGCTGATTTTCCCATAACATATAGTTATCAGAGGTGAGTTTTACAGCCAATAGATGTTGTAGACTGGTTGGCGCAGGTGCAATCGGTAGCAGGTTATTCAATAGAGCAGCGTCTTGAGGCGAATCGCATGTTGCAGATGAGTTAGGCGATGCCATGATCTCAACACAAGACAACTTATAAAGAGGAGCACACGGTGATGGCAGCAGGGGAGAAATAGAGGAAGACGCCTGCCAGGGACAGGCAGACGTTCAAAAAAACCATAACGCCTTAACACCAATGCAAAAAATTCTCAAAATTGGTGTAAAGGATCTTCAGAGACAAATGAATCCAGAGAGCTCTTGGTCGACACCTATCGTCGCCAGAGCTGGTAACCCTAGGGAAAACCGCAACAGGTTTTCCAGTACTCTGCCTAAAAAAAAAAAACTCTGTTTCGGAATTAACAAGACCTCCCGTCCTGCTGCAGAATTGTATCCAGTCTCTCGCAGAAATTTCCTTTGCGCAAAGGTGGCTCTGATACCATGTTAAAGACAAGAGAATAGAGAGATATTTTGAAATAGGTGTTTATAGAGGTTCAGTATAAACCTACGTCCTCTTCTCTCAATCACAGCTACTTGCTGAGTTGAGGTTCCATTATGCTTTTATAGATGTACAGATCTCAACGGGTCTATGATTATATTTTTGGAATACACCATTGACGTTAATTCCTTCCTTATGGAATTGGGTGTGTCTTCCTTTGCTGGTATAGGCGTTGAGTTTTCCCTTCTTGATTTGATCGTTGCATACTTCTTTCCTTTTGTCATGCCTTGTGTCATGCCCATTGCCTTTGCTGATATAGTCGTTGAGTTTGTCCTCTTTGATTTGGCCGTTGCATACTTTCTGCCATGTGTCATCTGGTGTCTTCACACTACTCACTCGCCCCTTACACAGGATCTGGGAATTGTTGGTGCAGCCGAAGCATGGCTGGTAGTGGATGCTACTATAGGTCCACGGTTACTCTTCATGGGCCAACATGAGAGCCCAAGAAAAGGTCGCATATGGCAGGCCCATGATAGGGGCAAACCACGCATGGAGATGGAGAACCCGCAAGAGCCCAAGTATGTTCTTGGGCAGCAAAGGTCACTACTTGGCCTTATACCTCGGGACTATGGCCCAAAGCAAAAACAAGATGGCCGCATATTAGTTGGAGAAAGAAGGACGGGAGCCAACTTGTGGGTGTATACTAGAGGACCGAGGCAATGGTTCTCTCTTCAGAGGAACTCCCTAGAGCACTTACCTCAAGATTATGGACCCAATCACATGCATGAGTGCGTGGGAGAGTTGGTTGGAGCAATACTGGTCACCCATGGAGACATCATGGCACAAGCTTGGGGTCAAGCTCGATGTAAGGAGAGTGGATCTGATACGTGCCTAATTTTGGCACCGTTGAGGACTGCCGAGGGCATGGCCAAGAGCAATGGATTGGAGCCGACCAGCGGTGTAGGGTGTAGCTGGGCACGTCGATTACCGCCTGACAAGCCTACACCCTCTTTCTCTTGTGAGGTTAACCTTGGCATGGTTCAGGGTTTGACACTTGTAGACCCTTCGAGCATTACTTATGTGGATGCAGTGGGAGGAGCGGGCGGAGCAGCTACGGTCGAAAAGGGGGAAACAGGGCTTGGACCGAGTTCAGAGATTGAAGACCAGCATGACAGTGGACCAGGACCCGGTTTAGGCCAGACCAAAGCAAGGTGTCGAGACCTCAAACAAGCCACGGAGCAGCTTAGGGCGAACCTAGGCAAGTTATACTCGGACCCACAAGTCTGGGACACACTCGAGCGGGCGGAACGTGTTTGGATCCATACGCCCTTTTCTTTTAGGTACTCTTGTTTTAGTTGTTTTGTACCACCTCGGTTTGAGACGCTTAGACTCGTTTTGCTTAGTGTTCTTTGTACCGTCTCGGGTTAGGAGTAAGAGAACTGAGACATCTCCCTTATATATATTCTCTAGAGCGTGAAACCCTAGGCATACATTATGGAATAAGCTCATTTGTGAGATTTGTCTCTCACTCCTCTCTCGAGGTTTCTCCCTCTCGTCTCCCACCTTCTCTCCCGAGTGAGTTGAAAGTGTCTTCTCCCCCTTCACGCTCCCTTGATCCCGCGGCGATTTTTGAAATCCCTTGGAGAACCGGCGTCCTCTTAGGTAAAGGCTCAAGGAAGAAAGGTTAAAGCTGCTCCCTAGCTCCGGCGGTAGAGTCCCCACTGGCCACGGTTTATTCCCCCCCTTTGTGCAAAGATCCAAGTAAGTTTCGGTGCCTTCTTCTCACCCACAAAGAAGTTGAGAGGCCGATCTTACACCGGGAACGTTGAAGACGGCAGCGCCTTCAATATCGACGGCCATCAAGCCATTTTTGAAGAAGTTCGGACGGTGAAAAGGAAGAAAGGAGCTAGTTTTCCACTGTCGGCTCTTTCACGTTCTCGGTCGCGCGCGACAGGCGGAATTCCAGAACATCTGCCTGTTCAAACAGCCATATCTAAAGATCTACTGAGAGTTAGAGGAAGATCTATATACCGTTGGAATCGCTTTATGTCCTCTACAACATACCCAAATTTGGTGGTGATCAGAGTTCGTTTGGTTGGTCAAATCAGAGCAGGAACAGAACACATTCTGCAGCCGCGATTCTGTCGTTTCCAGAAACTGGTTGCTGTTCTTTGATCTGAATCTGGAGATTCCCTCAGAGTTTCAATGCGTGCAATATGCCGTTGAATTCGCCTTAAGGTCAGCTATCTTCTGTTAAAATTTCATTATGGTCCGAGATCATTTGGGTACCCAAATCTACAGCGAAACAGCTCTGTATCGTTGTTATCGTTCTGTCGCAACCAGCAGCAGACCGGTCTGATCGGAGGTCATTTCTCGGCGATCCGTCAAGACTTTCAAGGAGTTCTTGGTACCGTTGGAATCGTCTCGATCCCAGATGCAACATATCCAAAAATCACGGTGATCAGACTTCATTTGACCAGTGAAAGTTTGCCAGAAACAGGACAGCCTGTAGAGCCCTGGCCGCGTCCCACTTGTTTCCTTTTTGGTATACTTTTCTTCTGTCAACCCTAAGTCCCACCTTGGACTGCATCCTTCCATCTGTCCACGTGTCGCCATCTCCCATATCATGTGCCACCTCACCCGCCAAGTCATCCACCACATCATCACCTAGGTCCGACGTGTCTCCATATGTCTGCCACGCGGCGAGCCACCTTCTTTCCATTTTGGCATATTTTTCACTTGACCTAACCCTAGCCGCTTCTTGCCTAAGCCCTCCATCTAGTACACATGTCTAAATCGTGTGTTTCCACCTCAGCCGAGTTTGCCTCATCACCCCCCACGTGTCACCACCTGGTCCCTTGAGAGAGATAGATAGCATCAAGTGGGCCCATGCCCAAATCCCTCTCAATCTTGTCGATCCTACCTCCTTCATTTTAGGAAAGGTTTGGATCTTCCCTTCCTCATCGCTATCTCCCTTAGCGATTCTCTTGGATCACGAGGATCCCCTTGGCGCTATTCTAGGCAACACCAGCCCAGCCCCTCTTTCCGTCCCGTTAGGATCACCTCGCATGTGCCACCTCACCCTATCACTTAGGAAATCCCACCTCATTCGATCCTTGCCCTAAACCAACATCTTCCTTCCCTAGCAATCTTAGGTAACTTCCTAAGCCGCCGCCCCCTTACTCCCTTCCATTCCTTAAAGTTTAAACTCTAGACTCCCCGAGCCTACCTCGTAGGTCCCACCTTGACCTAGTCACCCGGACCTCCTAAACTTGGTCCACTTAGTCAAACCTAACCTACTAGTCAACCCTCCTCCACACTTGGTCGACTTAGACCATTACCCGAGTTTAGGCTCTACCCATGCCCGACCCGCCAAGACCTACCTTGTAGTTAGGCACCCTCTACCCCACCTAATCCACATTACGCCCTAGCCTACCTCAGCACTAACCCATCATGACCGGACCGACCCAGCTATAGAGCCCATCCGTTCCTAGCCCACCCGAGCCTTAGCTAGGTCTAGGTCTAGCCGGCTAGGCTAGTCTTCTCGCTAGCTCATCCGGCCTCCTCTCTCGGCCTTCTTCTCTAACGTCGGCTCTCTTCCGACAAACGTGGCTGAGCCACGCAAGGTGAAGGCAGGTAGGCGTTGCCATCTTTGGCTCCAGCCCCCCTCAACACTACCGGCGGCACCCTAGGCCGCATCTCTAGTGACAGGCGGTCGCCCTTCTCTCGGCACAAGGCAGCAGGTGGCTGCTTCCTCCCGCGCCTATTCAGCCGGCGTTCTTCCTTGGAGCAGCATAACCATGGAGGCTCACTTCAAGGGGTCTTCCTACCATGAACTGCGATACCCGGGGCTGGGTTATCTCCCCATGGTGACTTATCTGGCATAGCCAAGATCCTTCTTGGCTGGTATCGTGTTCTTCTCCCCCTTGTAGCTATCGGGGTGGTAGTTCTTGTTTTTGCATTTAGGAAGCATCTAGTTTGCTTTGTTTATTGCTTAGCCCGGCTTCGGCCTTAGCTCTTATTCGTGGTACCTCGGAGGCGCAAGCGCCGAAGACACGACCACCGGGAGCGTGAACTTCCTATTTGGGAATGGGCATGGTTTGCACGTTAGTTGTGGTTTGGTGTGGTTTGTTGAGTGAGTTGTGAGTGTTTTAATCTTGTATCGAATGCGCTTTGTACGGCCTCACACCCACTTAGTCTTTTGTAATAGGTTTGCCTTAGTTAGGTTTTTGGGTTACCTATACTTGTACCGCTACCTAGGGTATTTTGCGCCGGGGTCCTGTCTGGCCGGGTTTCTTTATTGTAAGTAATTTGTTTTTGGTTTTGTCCGACGGCTCCTCCGAGAGATCTTGGGAGAGGATCGACATCCGGCAGAGGTCTTGGACAACGCCGGGTCTGGGTCCTAACACCGACTATGGCCATTGTTGTGCATAGAGGTACCTCGCCTTGGCCGTCGCTTCCAAATCGGGTAAGTCGATCCTTTGCCCATCTCAGCCGTCCATTCTTCCACATGTCTTCATCCCAGCCACTTTCCAGTATCACCCTAGCCGAGATCTTCCTTGGATCTTGTGCTCCTACGTTATTGGAGTCTCCTAGCCACATCCCTGCTTGTTTCCTTATCGGTAACCTTTTTCGTTGGTCAGCCTTAAGTCGCCCCTTATCACATCCATTCATCTCGCCAAGTGTCAACATTTCGTCCCTCACTGAGCCATCTCACTTGCCACGTCCTCCTTCACGCGTCCCATCTGGTCCCATGCGTCTCCACGCGGCAGCCACGTCAGCGCCACGCGGCATTGCCTTTCCCACTCACGCGTTTTCCCCCTTCTTAGGAAAATCTCTAGCGTGTCCAATCCATCTTTCCTCATTTGTCTCAACCCAAATCCCTCTCGATCCTCAGCCATAATCCTTAGCCTCTCGTCTCCTCCACATGTCACCCATCGACAGAATCAGAGATAGCAGAAGAATCTCCTCGGCCACGTTGCATAACACCGAGGAATCCTTGCGATCTCCTTCCTTCTTTTTAGGAAAGTAGATCATTCCCTTGCCTTATCACTAGGCTCCTCCCTAGCGCTTTCTATCTCCATCCTTGATCTTGCCACGTGGTAAGCATCAGGTGCACTAACTTGGCAAGACCAGCCAAGCGAATCCCCTCCCCACTTAGGTAACCACGCACACCAGCTTTCCCCTTAGGTAAATCCCTTAATCATCGGCCCAATCCTTACCCGTAATGCCCTTATTCGAATTAGGCAACCCCGTCCCCTTCGTCCCTATCACCTCCCTTAGCCTCAATTAAGGCCACGAAGCTAGCTTGTGGCCCCCATTGTGCCTAAGACCCGGACCCACATCAACGTGGTCCGCACCTAGTCAAAGCCCACCTACCTAGTCGAACCACTTCCCTTCTCGGTCAACCTTGGCCAATTCCCTATCGAGCCTAGGCTCAACCCAACCTACCCAACTAAGCCTTCCTTGTAGTTAGGCAACCCTCTACCCCACCTAAAACTCATTGATCCTTAGCCTACCTCATCCCTTAACCTCACTCGACTAGACCGATCCACCTATAGAGCCCTACTGCACCTAGCCCACCCGAGCCTTAGTTAGGCCTAGGTTCAGCCGAGACGCTAGCTCCCTAGCTAGACCCTCGTCTCCCCTTCCTTGGCTATCTCCCTCTCTCATCGGCTATCGTCTGACACACGTGGCCGAGCCACACCAACGCAGGCAGGTCGGCTTGCTGCCTTCCGGCTGCCTCAGCACTTTCAGCGGCACCCGCGGTCAGGCCCCTCGTGATAGATGGTGCGCATTCGGTCCTCCAGCAGTGCTCGGCATCAGGCTTCCGCCACATCCGCATAGGCCACTCGGCAGCAGGCGGCTACGAAGACCTGACGATTCTCGGTTGCAGCGGCCAGCACCCTCGGCCAACCGTGGCCAGCACTTCCTGCTGCGATTGATTGCCATAGGCGTCACCTCGTAGCAGCAACGCTCCGTGGAGGCACTCCTCAACCGGTCTTCCATACCGTGAGCTGCATTACCCGGGGCTTGGTCATCTCCCCGTGGTTTGTTATTCGGCCTCGCCAAGCTCTAGACTTGGCCGGTATCGTCTTCTATCCCCCTTGTAGCTTCGGGATGGGTGTTTTGCTTATTGTTTTTAGGAAAGCATCTAGTTTGTTTTCTTTGCTGCTTTAGCCCAGCTTCGGCCTTGCTCTTGACAGTGGTACCTCGGCGGCGCACGTGCCAAAGACACGACCACGAGGAGCGTGACCTACCTACGTGCGCAAGGGTGTGGTTTGCTTCGTTAGCTATGGTTTGCATGGTTTGTGAGTGAGTTGTGAGAGTCTTTCTTGTACCGCTTGCACTTGTACAGTGTTACGGGCCCAAGTAGAGGCCCGGATGCATCTGAGCCCGAGCAGGGTGAGCCCAGTCGCAAGAAGCGTAAGGCATCAGATTTATGGGCTCATTCTCTTCAGAAACTACTCGTATGTCCCAGGGAGGTTGAAGCAGCACTTGATCCAGTTGCAGTGGGTGAAGCGAGCGGAGCAACCAGGTCCAAGTGCGCGCGCGAGTTCGCAGATCCTCAAGACTCATCTGTGCTAGTTGTAGGACTCCCCGAACTAGGAAAATCTGAACCCAGCGCGAGTCCAGTATCCGAGTCCCTTGAGGTAGTCTAAGTCTCCGAATCTTAGGCAAATGGCTAGGTCATTCAGACCAAGCCCTTGTTCCAAATCAGAAGTGCAGGCGGGTCCCCGCACGAGGTCCCCACCCTGGGCTTGCAAGGCTCAGGGCCGGTTTAATTACTTAGGCATTTATTTCAGCTTTACGTTTTGGATTTGGTTTGAACCTAGTGGAGCAGGATTGTGCTCCACAATGCATTTGGATTTTGGATTGGGTATTTCGCATGTAAATAGGAGCGGGTTTAAGCTCCAATTTTAATCGTGTTTTGGCTGGAGTTACAGGTCAATTCATGTGACCCGATCCAAGTAAAACTTGTATATAATGTTTTGGATCTCCTTGTATAGTATGCTTTTGGAATTAAGAAAGTTCATTTGAACGAATTGACTCTCTCTCCTCTCTCGAGGTTGTCTCTTCCTCGTCTCCCACATCCTCTCCCGAGCGTGAGTGTTGTGTCTCCTCCCTCCTTGCGTCCCCTACCCCCAAGACGTTTCTGATAGTCCCTTGGAGAACCGGTGTCCTCGTAAGCAAAGGCCCAAGGAAGAATGGCTCAAGGCAGATCATCCTCTCCGGCGGAAGGTCCCTCATCGTGTCCACGGCATCCCCCATTCATGCGAAGATTCCAGCAGGTCTTCGGTGCCTTCTCCTCACTCGCAAAGGAGTTGAAAGGTCGAGCCCTCACCGGGAAGGTTGAAGACGGAATACGACTTCAACAAGGACGGCTTACAAAGGTTAGTGCTTCAGAACTTGGTGAGAATCCGAATCGGTATTGAGTTGTTTGCATTGGGCGCCTCACCCGCGGGCTAAGTCTTTCGCTCGGCATACCCGAGTGCTAGATTCAGATTCCTACGGTGTCCCTCCCTCGGAACATCTCTCTCACTGCTTGGATCATCTCCCCATCTCTTGGGTACGATCCCAAGCCAAGAACAAGAAGATCGGGTGTGGTTTTGAGGCATAGAAGCCATCAAAATCACTTCTGGCTTTCCTAGAAGTGATTTATTCCAGCAAGCTTTAAGGCATCAAAATAGCTACTTCTGGCCGTGATCTCAGTCTGAAAATTGGTCCAGTGGAATCGCCATAAGAAAGACATCAAGATATTCAAAAACGGGTGCATTCAGACCGCTAGAGCTCAAGTTCCATCCTAGCCGAAAAAGGGCTTGATTCCAGCCGCCGCTGGACATTACAACGACCTCCATTAACTCCGGTGATCAAGGACAGTTCTGCCCCCTTCCAGTCGAAGCACAGTCAAAATCTCAAAGGGCCACTTGGTCAACTTCGCCAACACGTGGAACCCTAGCCACCGAACTTGAGCGAGCTTCCCACCTTGGACGCCGGCCATCTTAGGTAAGTACCACGTGTCTCTCCCTCTACCGTTGATCCATCCACGTGTCTTCATCCCAGCCACTTACTAGAATCACCCTAGCCAAGTCATTCCCTCTTTCCTTATCGGCACCCTTCTCTCGATCGTCAACCCTAAGTCATCTATTGTCTCATCCGTCCATCAATCCACGTGTCATAATCTTGCCAGTCCTCCCTGCCAGCTCATCCATCACGCGTCCAACCTGGTCCCACGCGTCTCCACGTGGCCGCCATGCCAGCTCCACGCGGCATTGCCCAAATTGTTCACGCGTCTTTCCCCTCTATCGTTTAGGAAATCCTTACCGCATCCCTCCTATCCTTATTTGTCGCAATTCCATTCTCATCCGATCCCTTGCCTTAAGCCGCAGCCCTTCTCAGCCTCTTATCTCCTCCACGTGTCACCCATCGAGAGAGACAGAGATAGCTCGAGTATCTCCTTAGCCACGTTGCCAATCGCCGAGGAATCCTTGCGATCTCCTTCCTTCTTTTTGGGAAATAAGATCATTCCCTTGCCTTATCATTAGGCTTGCCCTTAGTTGTCACTCTACCGGCCCTAGATTGGGCCACGTGTATAATTTAGGGCACTCCTTCATGGTGAGACCATCCAAGCCCCAACTGTCCAGCTTAGGCAACTTTGTGTGCCTCCTTTCCCTTAGGCAAATCCCTAAATTTCAGCCTTCTTTCTAATCCGACCTCATCCCTAGCCATAGCTATCTTTAGCAACCTCACCTGGCTGTCGTTCCTTTCTTTCCGTTAAGGTAAAACCCTAGAACCCTGAGCTTACCTCACAGGACCCACTTCGACCTAAGACCCGGACCCATCACATTCGGTCCACTTAGCTAATTACACCTAGTTAGACAAACCAGACCCACATTTGGTCAACTTCGACCACTTACCTCGGCAGCGTACGTCAGCGCCCTCAGCTCCCTCGGCCAGCTCTTGCAGCAGCATCAGTCCGCTTAGGCGTTCCCCATCGGCAGCATGCTTTGTGGAGGCACTCCTCAGTCGGTATTCTAGAACCGTGAGCTGCAGTACCTGGGGCTTGATTCTCTCCCTGTGGTCCTTATCCGGCTTCACCAAGCTATACTTGGTCGGTATCGTTACTTAACCCCCTTGTAGATCCGGGAGGGTGTTTTTGCTTTCGTTTAGGTTCATCTAGTTTGCTTGGTTATTGCTTTAGCCCAGGCTTTGTCCCTAGTCCCCACCGCGGTACCTCGGAGGCACTTTTGCCAAAGACACGACCGCTAAGGACTAGACCTACCTGCTTGGGTACGGGCGTGGTTTGCTTTGTTAGTTGTGGTTTGCATGGTTTGTTGAGTGAGTTGTGAGAGTATTCTTGTATCGCTTCGCGCTTGTAAGGCCTCACATCCCTCTTAGTATTTCTGTAGTAGGTTGGCTTTAGTTAAGATTTGGATTTTAACCTCACTTGTATTCTCTTCCCATTGGGTTTGCGCCGAGGTCCTGTTCAGCCGGGTAGTCTCATTGTGTAATTTGTCTAGGATTTTGATTTTTGGATTGCTCCTCAAGAAGGTCTTGGGAACTTAGGGCACGATTGGTTCAGATGTCCTAGTCACAACCAGTCGGGACCTAACAGGAACTGATACGGGTCTACCTTCAACTTGGCCTAGGGCAGCCACTAACGAGGTAGAGAGCAGTCATAGAGGGCAGGGCAAGACCGCCCTTCATGCAGTCAAGGCCCAACAAGGCTGGGTTGACCCAAGTCCGGGTCAAGAGAGAGGAGTGGGAGGCGTAGAGCAACGAGGTCAGACCAAGGTTAATTGCACGGACCAGCTTGGAGTCGAAGCAGAGGGAGGAGCGGGAGGAAGTGCCACGACTCTAAGCGAGGCTCTTTAAGACCGAGGGGGTGGGTCTAGTCCGGTCCAGGTCAAGTCCAGCCCGGGTCTTGGTCAAAACCCAATCACTTAGGGTCAGTCTAGGGCGAGCCTAGGCAAATCTAGGTCCGAGTCAAGCCCAAGCACGCGCAGGCTAGAGGAGGACCGGTTTTAGGGATGAGACTTTAGAATCTCGTGTTTGCCTTTGTGCATTTTTTGCTTTGGATTTGGAGTGTGCCATTTGCTTATGT
This sequence comes from Nymphaea colorata, assembly GCF_008831285.2. Taxonomy (NCBI): domain Eukaryota; kingdom Viridiplantae; phylum Streptophyta; class Magnoliopsida; order Nymphaeales; family Nymphaeaceae; genus Nymphaea; species Nymphaea colorata. Next base: position 2,066,448 of record NC_045145.1, on the reverse strand, counting down.
TTATTTGATTAAGTTTTCAGATCCGGATCACTTGTTTAGATCCGTTTTACTTCAGAACTATAAATACTTTGTTCACATTTGGATTCGCATGCAATTGAAGAGAATTGAGTTCATTTTTCACATTCATCTCTCTCTCATCCCCCACGTTTCTCTCTTGCTCCCTTGCGCATTCTCCCTTCCACGTCTCTCTCTCTTCTTCCTCGAGACACATTTGGGGAAAATCAGCCACCGTGGTTGAAGCCCAGCCAATCCCCATTGCAAAACCGAGGGTATTCTTTCTCCTTGCCTTGATTTTCTTCTTCTCTTCTCACCTCACTCGCCCAAGGTAAACCGGCTAGAAGATTTCCAAGTGCCCGGCGCGAAGAATCTCCTTGCCCACGAGTTTCCCCACATCAACATCCGACTGTGAAAGGTGCATTCTTCCTTGAACCACGGAGGAGGAAAAGAGGCCAGACCAGTCTTCAGGAAGACCTCGACTCGGCTAGGCAACTAGGCAAACTGGGGTAGCGACAATGGAATCGATCGGTTGAAGGTTAGTGCCATAACTTCTCTTGGCGATTTGTGGATTTTGTTGGGCGGTTTTGTGGAGGAATTCACCCTTAAGGATCAGCCCTCTCCCATGGTGTACACCCGTGAGCCTGAGCTGGGATTGACGGTGGAAGTCTTCCAAAAACCCTTTCTTACAAGGCGCAAGGATACCTCGGGGAGTTCGTACTTACCCCAAGCCGATTGGAAGTCAATTTCACCGGCGAAAAGTCTTCAAAATCTCAGTTCTAAATCTTGGTTTAGGCCTGGAAATATTGCTGGAAAACAGCAAGAACAAGTGTTAAAAAGTGTGAATTGGACGGTGGAAAAAGAGGAAAAAGCATTTCAAAAGAATCGTCCAAGCAAAAGGAAGATATTGGCCGAGTGGTTTTAGGTCCACCGGAATTCTGAAATTCCGGTGACCGCTGCTCATTTTCTGGCCAACATTTGGGAACTCCGGCCATTGAAGAATAGAGCATTTGGGCGTGCCAAAGAATTCGTACATTCGGTGTTGGCGCATTTGGGACTCCGTGTGGCAACAAGAAGAAAATCCTCAACGCAATCCTTCACCCTCGCCGGCACATTGGGAATCATTTGGTCGGCTCTACTCTTGAGGTAAGTGAACATTCTCATTTGGGCCTTTCGCCACCTCCACCCTTCATCCTTGCCACGTGGCAGAGATCTAGTGCATTAGAGAGATTATTGGGAGAGAGCTCGCCCCTTGCTTCCAAGAACTTAGGAAGTGCTTCCCATTTGGTGGGATCGACCCACTTTTTGGGAGATACTTTTGGGATTCAATCCCAATATCGTAGGTAGTGGCCAACATTTTAGTTAGCCCAATCCCCTCTCCATGCGCCACTTGTCCACCACTTAGCTCGAGCCACCCCAGTCAGCTCCACCTCACCACATTTGCCTCCCTCGCCCCCTACACCTCATCGCTTCCCCTAGCCTCTCTCCTACTTCTTTGGGAGATAGCCTCCACCGCGCCGCCACCTCAACCTAGATCCTTGGAGCTCGATCCTCATTTGGGATCTTCTCCAATAACTTAGCCTCATTTTCCTCATCTGATTTACCCTAGTCCCCCTCCACTTCCCATTTCCATTTCCATACTTGACGCCTAGACCTACCCTACCTACTTTGTAGGGATCCACATTTGAGCCTATTCCCCTAGCCCGATCAAGCCCACATTTGAACCATAGGACCGAGTTATTCTACCTCATCATTGCCCAAGCCCACTTCCCAGACCTAGCCCGAGCCCACCTTGACCCACCGGACCCGAGCCCACCTCAGCCTACCAAAGCCACAAGGACCGCACCTAGCTGGTTCCAACCTTAGCCCTCAAGGAAGACCGCGCTACCGCATCCTTGTGAGTCTTGGAACCAGCGGGCCTTGTCTCAGCCAACTCCGGCCAACTCCGGCCGCCACCGGCCGCTGCTGCTACTTTTCTGGCGACCCTCCGGCGAAGAATCCAGCCGGTCCCCACTTCATCAGGCGTACATCTGAGGAGCTCCTTTACGTTTTCCGACGAGAACCTTGCAATTGGAGGTGGACTTTGAAGCCTCTTCACCCGCCGGTGTGCTTCTTCACCTGTGGAGCTTGTCATCATCCTCGACGACTTCTCGTGTGTAGCTGCTATTGCCCGAGTGTGGAATCTTACCTTGAGGCCTTGGATTTATTTTCGCCAAGCTTGCCTTGGCCGGTACTCTCTTAATCCCCCTATAGATACGTGGGTGGTTGTTTTGCTTTTGCATTTGCTTTTACCCCGACCTTGGGTCGTTGTTGAGCATTGAGGGACCTCTGAGGCACCACGCCAAGGACACGACCTCGTGCCAACCTAGCATCCTACGGGTGGGTGTGGTTTGTTCGATTAGGTATGGTTTGATGGTTTGTTTGAGTGAGTTGTGAGAGATTTTGCATTGTATCGCTTCCGCATTGTACTGGCCTCACATTTCTAGTTATTTGTAGTAGGATATGGCTTTTGGATTTGGGATAGCCTCCCTTGTATTCCTTTACCTATTTAGGTTTTAGTCGGTGTTCCTGTCCGACTGGGTAGTGTCTTGTATTTGATTTGTCCTAGGAAAGTTTTTAGGTTGGTCCAAGGTGATCTTGGGGGTAGGCACGGCCGTCGGCTTGGGACTTTGGTCGGCCACGGGCAAGACCCTACCAGGAACCTCGGACACGATTGGTTCGGACTTTCTAGTCGCAACCAGTCAGGTCCTGTTACGGGCCTAGGTGAAGGTCCGGACTCACGCAAGCCTGAGCAGGGCGAGCCCAGCCAGAGGAAGCGCAAAGCGTCAGAGCTCTGGACTCAATCCCTACAGAAGCTCATTGCATATCCCAGGGAGGCTGAAGAAGCACTTACGACAGTTGCAGAGGGTGGAGAGGGTGGCGCAACCAGGTCCAAGTGCGAAAGAAGTGAGGCCGATCCTCAAGTTGCTCCGGTATTAGTTGTAGGATTCCCCGAACTAGGAACGACTAAACCTAACGCAGATCCTTCGCTTGAGGCCCTTGAGGCAGTCTAAGAACTCAAGTCTTAGACGAATGGCTTGGTCAACTAGACCAGCCCTTGACCCAATTCCGAAGTGCGGGCAGTTCCCCGCACGAGGTCCCCACCCTGGGCTCGCAAGGCTCAGGGGCGGCTTAGACTAGGTGTTTAATTCGGTTTTGTTTACACTTAGGCATTTTTTTGGCTTGCGTGATTTGACTTAGCGCGCACCTATTGGAGCGGGGTTGTGCTCCACACCATTGGGTTTCGAAGTAGGGGTATTTCATTTCAATAAGAGGCAGAATTAAGCTCTATTGTAAAGTGGGTTTGGGCTTAGTGGAACCGGTCGAACTTGTGACCCAGTCCAACCAAGGTTAGTATATATAATTTTGGATCTTAGTGTAAAGGATGCTTTTTGACAATAGAAGATTTCATTTGTGAAGTTCGGCTCTCTCTCCTCTCTCGAGGTGTCTCTCTACTCTCCCGCATTCTCAACCCCAAGGACGAGAATCCGTCTTCTCCCCCCTCGCGTCCCCTTCCCTTGTGACGTTCTAGTGTCCCTTGGAGATCCGGCGTCCCCGTAGACGAAGGCTCAAGGCAGTAAAGATGCACGGCAGGCCCTCCTAATCGGCGGTGTTCCTCCCTACGTGACCACGGCAAAGTTCCCCTCAAGAGCGTAATCAAGCTTGGACCGGTGCCATCTCCTCGACCACGGAGGAGTTGAAAGGCTGATCCGAGCATTGGGAAGGTTGAAGGCTGTAATCCAGACTTCAACAGGATGGCTAACAGGTTAGTACTCCGACTTTAGGCGAGAATTCGATTAAGGATTGAGTTGTTGGCATTGGGCACCTCACCCACGGACCAAGGCGTGTGCTCGGCATACCCGAGTGCTAGTTTTGATCAGTCCCACAGTGTCCCTCCCTCGGAACAACCCTCTCCTTATCCGAGACTTCTTTCCTTCTCTCGGTTGCGGCCTAGGCCAAATCCAAGCATTGGGTGTGCAAAGGGGGTCTAATTGCTTCCTTGGTTCCCTCGGTTGCCCTGCTACAAGTACGTTCCAGCATGCTCCCAGCCCCTCGAATCCAAAGGTCCTGCCGGGAAATCACTTCAGAAGCAATACCATTGAAATCCCCTAGCCCGAAGAACAAAATACCTAAATTTGGGCGCGATCCGACCTTGTGAAGCGATGCCGGCGTACCGTCGGAATTCTGGACGAGTCCGGTCGCTGCTGCTATTTCCGGTGACCTCCATTAGTCCTGGTGCTCAAAGACGTTTCTGCCCTCACGCCAGTCAAAGCCCCGAAGCAGAAACGAAGGGCAACATGGTCATCTGGATCCGCACGTGGAACCCTAGCCGCCGGCCCCTTGCGCGAGTCTTCTTCGTGGACGTGATCTCGAAGGTAAGTCCCTCTCAGCCGTCCATCTCACTTACGTGTCAACATCCTAGCTTAGGATCCTGATCACCCTTGCCACGTGTCAGTCCCCGAGTTCCTCGTCCCAGGTCGAGATCCCTTGGATCACGCAGCTGCATTTGAGGAATCTCGCTCAAGCCGCGTGAATCCTCTTGCCTAATTCGTAGCCTTTTCCTCTCTCGCCAACCCTAGCCGCAGCCATCCTCATCCGTCCATCACTCCACGTGTTTGGATCATGTCCTCCCTCACTGCCACGTCACCCCCCCTCCGAGATCCTCCTCGCATCCCACCTGGTCCAACGACTCCTCCACGTGGGCACCACCTCAGCAAGACGCGTCAAGGATCCACCGCCCCGCGTTTTCTCCCTACCAAATCGGCAACTCCATCCCGCGTCCTCATTTGTTTCCTGATTCGTCTCACTCGCATTTCCTCATTCCCTCCAGCCAGATCCCGCTTTCCTTCCTGGTCCTTCCTCAAACCACATGTCGGCATCTCCCTCCACTTCGAAATCTCGAGAGAGATCCCTGAGCCACCTCACCCGAATCTCCCTCCCTTGTGTGATTTCCTTCCTAGACGATAGGAGAGGGAATCCAATCTTATCCTTGTCGCTAGATTCCTCTCTAGCGTGATCGCTGTCAGCCCTTGATCTTGCCACGTGGCAAGAATCCGGCGCTCACCTTGGCTTGACCAGCAAGTCCTTGACCCCACCTAGCTAGCCCTCTCGCGGCTTTAGCCCCCCTCGTCGCCCAGGCGTGCTCCGACAGTGCTATCGCGATAGGCGGTCGCGCACGAAGCAGCACTCCCAACCGGTGCCTCCAGCAGGGCGCTCCAGCCTGTGGCCACTCAGTCTGCATCCATCCTTCGCAGCGAGCGGCTACTCCGTTCAGGTGACAGCGACTCTGGCCGCCCTTGCGCATCTGCGACCCGCATTTGCGGCCGACTGCAGCACGATCTGCGGTAGCGTCTTCCTCGGCCAGGCGTCTTTCTGCCAGCACCAGGCTTCGTGGAGGCACAACTCAAGTGGTCTTCTGTTCTGTGAGCTTCAATACCCGGGGGCTGTGGTTTCTCCCCGGGTCCTTCCTTCGGCTGAGCCAAGTCCGTCGTGGCTAGTAACACCCTTCCTCCCCCTTGTAGCACGGGCGGGTCTTCTTGCTTTATGCTTTAGGATTGCATTTAGTTTGCTTTCAGTTTTGCTTTAGCCCGGGCTCTGTCCCACGTCCCCACGGCGGTACCTCAAAGGCACAAGTGCCGACAACATGCCCGCTAAAGGACTTGACCTACCTACTGGGCTCGGGTGTGGTTTGCTCGTTAGTTGTGGTTTGGTGTGGTTTGCTGAGTGAGTTGAGAGTGTTTATTCTGTATCGCTCGCACTTGTACGGCCTCTCACCCATTCTAGTTTGTTGTAGTAGGTTATCCTAGTTAGGATTTGGGATACCAGCCATACTTGTACTCCTTTATCCATCGGGTTTGTGCCGTGGTCCTGTCCGGCCGGGTAGACAACTGTATAATTTGTTTAGGATTTTGGGTTTTTAAATTGCTCCTCAAGAAGGTCTTGGGAACTTAGGGCTGCTTCGGTTCGGTCTAACTAGTCGACCCGGGTAGTACCTAACAATTGGTATCAGAGCCCTGTTGAGGATAAACCGGACTTCGTAAGCACTTGGACCAAGAAGATTCAACGTCAGAGGGCAGCTTACAGTCGGGTTTTTCTAGCAGATTCAGATTCAGCAGTGGTATTCTCTTTTCCGTTTTCTGGTTTTCTGGGACTTCCGCTATTGTTCTCGGCTAGGCTTGCTTCCCTTTAGCAAGTCTAGGGCAGTACACACTGTGCTCCCGAGGGTAGCCAAACTCGAGGTGCGTCACCGAGACACCAGGCGGGTGTGGTGATTTAGGCTCTTTGAGCTCGGCCGAGAGTGAAGCGGGACTGCCGAGGCACTAGAAGAGTGCGGCAGTAGGCGGGCCAACCCGTCTCCCTTGCTTACGAACACACGGGCAGCAGCAGCGTGTGGGCGGTTTAGACTTTCCTTTGAGAGTGGCAGTAGTCAGTTCTTGGATTTTGAGAGTGGCAGTGTTTGATTTCTTTTGGATTCAGTGTACTTAGGTTTTTTGTCTTCTTTTCATCGTGTTGCCTTGGAAATTTTCTGCCCAAGTCTTACCAATGGGTAAATCCAAGAAGCAACTGGCCCTGGAGGAGAACGCCGTCCTCGAAGAGGTTCCCCAACCCCATGAAGAGCCGGCCAAAGCCGAATCCGTCGAGCTTCAAGACCCCATGGTCGGGCGGATGACGCATATAGAAAAAGAACTCATACGGATGCGTCGCGATATGGACAGGCAGGATTCCATCCATAGGACCGAGATGGAACGCCAAGACTCGGCGAGGCAGCGGGACATGGACGAGTTTAGGAGTATGTTTAGGCTCCTAAGCGCCTCCATAAACCCACAACAAGAGGCCGTCACCCAAGGCCGGACTCAAACAGGGCGCGACAAGGGAAAAGGTGTCGCTGGCGGCCATCCTAACTACTTCACGGACAATGAAGTAGATCCACGGGTGTCTCACGTAGGCACCAGCATGGACGGGGCCCGAAATAACAGAATGGGGCCCCCAGGACCTCCTCAAACTGGACCCACATTCCGGCCTCCCATAGAAGATCACCATCGAGCCTCAACGCGTGTGCAAAGATTCGCTAACTCTAGTCAGAATCAGACCTACTATGATTCTGAGGAAGAGGAAGAGTCTCCTCACCAGAGAAAGAGAAATGAAAAGACACCCCCGACATGATGATAGACGGACACCCACAGTCCGATATGAGTTCCCAAAGTTCAACGGGGAACAACTGAGGGAGTGGATGTTTATGGCAGAGCGTTACTTTGTGTGCCATCGAGTTCCTAGGGATGAGTGGATAGAAACCGCGGCAGCCAAGATGATAGGAGAAGCCACAAGCTTCTATTTATGGTTCGTCCACAAGACATACGATCCAACCTGGGAGCAATTCAAGAAGAGCCTCCAATTGAGATTTGGCGACTCCACCTTTATAGATTACGACGAGGACCTTAAGAATTTGGTCCAAACTACCACGGTGCAGGCCTACCAGAAGCAATTTGAAAGGCTTGCAAGCATGGTACAGTGGTCCGAGAAGGCCCTCATCGTCGCCTTCAAGGGTGGACTAAAACAAGAGGTTAAGCTTGAAATGAAGGTACAACGCTTCGAAAGTTTAGAAGAATGTTTTGCCATGGCGCGTAACTATGAAGAACGCATAGAGGAGAGGCGTGCTATGAAGAAGGCACGCAAGTTTGATAAGCAGAGGAAGAAACCCTCGCAATCTTCTGCTTCTCGTTTTAGAAGTAACGAGGAGACTCCCTACCAAAAGGGGATAGATTATAAGCCTGGAGAAAAAGGAATGAATCAAACACCTAAATCGGGCAGAGGTCCTCCAACTAGATACCTCACACCCAAACAAATGGAGGAATACAGGCGCAAAGGATTGTGCTTCATGTGTGAGGAAAAGTGGGATAAGAACCACCAATGTAAATCCCACAACAGGATTCGTGTGCTCAGCGATAGTGAGAGTGGATCTCATTCCAAAGACGATTCCTCTAGTGATACGGACGCTAGCTCCAGCTCCTCATCCGAAGAGGAGATGGACACCAAGAGGCGAACCAAGAATAGAGAAAAAGAAGAGGCCCCCAAGTCTGAAACCAAAGAAGACGAGGATGAGTCTCTTCACTCCATGACCGACCCTCACAAGCCAAATGTCATGCGGGTGTTTGGCAGAATCAACGGACACAAAGTGCTAATACTGCTGGATAGTGGCGCCACCAACAACTTCCTTACAGAGGAAGCCGCCAAACGATGCAATATCGTGCTCCAATCTAGCAAGCCCCAAACGATCATCGTGGGAGGGGGCTATCGCCTAAAGTGTCTACACGAAGGGCAAGGCATGGAGGTCGTTCTGAACAAGAGGGCTTTCTCAATCGACTTCCTCGTGATCCCCTTGGAAGGAGTCGATCTGGTTTTGGGAATGCCATGGTTCCTCTCCTGGAAAGCAATTAATTGGGACGTGAAGAGAATCACCATGACCTTCACCCCGAGGGAGAAGAGGAACCGATTGAGTTGCAAGGACTTATGGGCAATACACAACCTAAGGCTGCTCAAAGATGCCTTAACCACGAGCAGCCAGCATGTTGGGTCCTTGCTCTTGCAACAGATGTGCCAGGGCCGGATAAAGAGCAAGAAGAACCTATACCAGCCTCAATACATAAAGTTCTGGATGGATTTCCCGAGATCTTTGATGAACCTAAGGGCCTGCCTCCAAAGCGGGCCTACGATCATAGAATCATCCTTACACAGGGAGCAGAGCCTGTGAATGTCAGACCCTACAGGTATGGGCATAGCCAGAAGGTGGAAATCGAGTGCCTAGTCAAGGAAATGCTACAAAGCGATATCATGAAGCCTAGTTGTAGTCCCTTCTCCTCTCCTGTCCTCTTGGTTAAAAAGAAGGACAACACTTGGAGGTTCTGCGTGGACTACAGAGCGCTCAACGAGGTGACCGTTAAGGATCGGCATCCCATACCAGTTATTGATGAGCTCCTGGATGAGCTGGCCGGCGCCACCATTTTCGCCAAGATTGATCTTAGAGCCGGCTACCATCAGATATGGATGCATGATGAAGACGTGCTAAAAACTGTATTCCGAACACACGACGGGCACTACGAGTTTTTAGTAATGCCCTTTGGCCTTACCAATGCACCAGCCACCTTTCAAAGGTGCATGAATGACGTGTTTCGGGCACATTTAAGGAACTTCGTCTTAGTATTCTTCGACGACATATTGATATACAGTAAGAACGAAGAACAACATCAAAGGCACCTGGAAATCACGCTTCAAATACTGAAGGAGCATCAGTTGTTTGCGAAGATGTCCAAATGCAGTTTTGGGCAATCTTCAATTGGATATCTTGGGCACATAGTGTCCCAAGAAGGGGTTCGGGCAGACCCCAAAAAACTACAAGCCATGGAACGATGGCCACTGCCCAAGGACTTGAAAGGTCTACGCGGCTTCCTGGGATTGACAGGGTACTACAGGAGGTTCATCCAGGGCTACGGTATAATAGCCCAGCCTCTTACCCAAATGCTGAAGAAGGGAGCATTCATGTGGACCGACAAGTCAAGGGTCGCCTTCGACAGGCTAAAGACGGCCCTGATGACCGCCCCCGTCCTTACCTTACCCGACTTCACCAAAACATTCACTATTGAGACAGATGCATGTGATGTGGGAGTTGGGGCAGTCCTCGGACAGGAGGGTCATCCCATTGCTTATATGTCGAAAGCTCTTACTAGCCGAGCCAAGCCTCTTTCAACATATGAGAAAGAGCTGCTTGCAATCATCATAGCAGTGGAGAAGTGGCGTCCCTACCTCATAGGGCGCAGGTTTATAGTCAGGACAGATCAGAATAGCTTGAAGTATATGCTCAAGCAACGAGTCTCTACCCCTACGCAGCAGAGATGGCTAGCTAAACTCCTAGGGTACGACTTCGAGATTGAGTACAAACGAGGTCCTGAGAACACAGCAGCGGATTCCCTTTCGAGGCTAACCGAGCAACTAATGACACATTCGGTGGTCAGCACGAGTTTGTGGGATAGATTGGCCGAGGACCAGCAGGCTGATCAGAATTTAAGGTTGATAAAGACATTCGTTTCCCAAAACCCGGACTCCATTCCTCTATACTCGGTTAGAGGGGACATCCTGTACAGGAAGAACCGGGTAGTGGTTCCTCCTAATTCAGAGCTTAAACGTGAGCTCCTGCAGCACTTCCATGACTCGCCAGCTGTAGGACATGAAGGGGTCGCGAAGACCGTTAGCAGAGTCAAGGCCCAGTTCTGGTGGCAAGGACTGAAGGCCGAAGTGCAGCGTTACATACGACAGTGTACTGTGTTTCAGCGGGAGAAGTACGAGGCCATAAAGCCTCCAGGGCACCTCAATCCTCTCTCTATCCCCACCAAACCATGGACAGATATTACCATGGATTTCATCAACGCCATGCCTCGCTCAGAAGGTAAAGAGGCCGTATTAGTAGTAGTGGACCGGCTGACCAAGTACAGCCATTTTGCACCTTTGCCACGCCTGTACCAAGGGCCACTAGTGGCCAACGTCTTCCAAGAGTTTGTTGGAAAGCTTCACGGAATGCCTCAGACCATCGTCTGTGATCGAGATTCTATCTTCATGAGCGCATTCTGGAAAGAATATATGAAGACAATGGGTACAGATCTTCGGTTCAGTACTGCTCATCACCCGCAGACCGACGGGCAAAGTGAAATCATGAACAGATCCTTGGAGACTTACTTACGTTGCTTCGCAGGAGAAAGACCTAACTCATGGGTCAAGTTTCTACCCTGGGCAGAATGGTCATACAACACAAGGTTGCATTCTTCCACGGGGATGACGCCGTATGAAGCGGTCTACGGATATCCACCTCCCTCGATCCCTCGTTATGAAGGAGGCAGTGCAATAGAAGATAACGTAGATTGTGAACTACGCACCAGAGAGGCGGTTCTGGAAGCCCTCAAGCAGAATATGGCAAAGGCCCAGAACCGTATGAAGCAACTGTACGACAAAGGCAGAAAGGATCGTGAATTTACTGTTGGGCAGTACGTGTGGCTTAAGAGACTACCTCTTAAGCAAAGGTCTCTTATGGGACAGCCGTATTCCAAGCTTCTCCCACGATATTACGGGCCGTATCCAGTCTTACAAAAGGTTGGAAAAGCGGCATACAGAATGGGATTGCCTAGGGAGGCACAGGTTCATCCAGTCTTGCACGTTACGCGTCTCAAGCCTCATCACGGAGACGTACCTACAGTGGTGGAGCATGTGCCAAACCAGCTACCCACGCCTTATAGAATATTGAAGCACCGTTATGTCCAAAGGCAGAGTAGGACACGCCATGAAGTCTTGGTAGAATGGCAAGGTGCCGACCATGGCACCTCCTGGGAAGAATTTGGGTCTGTCGCTCACAGGTTTCCCTCTACAAGAGCTCGAGGACAAGCGCAATTTAGGGAAGGGGAATCTGTTACGGGCCTAGGTGAAGGTCTGGACTCACGCGAGCCCGAGCAGGGCGAGCCCAGCCAGAGGAAGCGCAAAGCGTTAGAGCTCTGGATTCAATCCCTACAGAAGCTCATTGCAAATCCTAGGGAGGCTGAAGAAGCACTTACGATAGTTGCAGAGGGTGGAGAGGGTGGCGCAACCAGGTCCAAGTGCGAAAGAAGTGAGGCCGATCCTCAAGTTGCTCCGGTATTAGTTGTAGGATGCCCCGAACTAGGAATGACTAAACCTAACGCGGATCCGTCGCTTGAGGCCCTTGAGGCAGTCTAAGAACTCAAGTCTTAGACGAATGGCTTGGTCAACTAGACCAGCCCTTGACCCAATTTCGAAGTGCGGGCGGTTCCCCACACGAGGTCCCCACCCTGGGCTCGCAAGGCTCAGGGGCGTCTTAGACTAGGGGTTTAATTCGGTTTTGTTTACACTTAGGCGTTTTTTTGGCTTGCGTGATTTGACTTAGTGCACACCTAGTGGAGCAGGGTTGTGCTCCACACCATTGGGTTTCGAAGTAGGGGTATTTCATTTCAACAAGAGGCGGAATTAAGCTCTATTGTAAAGTGGGTTTGGGCTTAGCGGAACCGGTCGAACTTGTGACCCGGTCCAACCTAGGTTAGTATATATAATTTTGGATCTTAGTGTAAAGGATGCTTTTTGACAATAGAAGATTTCATTTGTGAAGTTTGGCTCTCTCTCCTCTCTCGAGGTGTCTCTCTACTCTCCCGCATTCTCAACCCCAAGGACGAGAATCCGTCTTCTCCCCCCTCGCGTCCCCTTCCCTTGCGACGTTCTAGTGTCCCTTGGAGATCCGGCGTCCCCGTAGACGAAGGCTGAAGGCAGTAAAGGCGCACTGCAGGCCCTCCTAATCGGCGGTGTTCCTCCCTACGTAACCACGGCAAAGTTCCCCTCAAGAGCGTAATCAAGCTTGGACCGGTGCCATCTCCTCGACCACGGAGGAGTTGAAAGGCTGATCCGAGCATTGGGAAGGTTGAAGGCTGTAATCCAGACTTCAACAAGATGGCTAACAGGTTAGTACTCCGACTTTAGGCGAGAATTCGATTAAGGATTGAGTTGTTTGCATTGGGCGCCTCACCCACGGACCAAGGCGTGTGCTCGACATACCCGAGTGCTAGTTTTGATCAGTCCCACGGTGTCCCTCCCTCGAAACAACCCTCTCCTTATCCGAGTTTTCTTTCCTTCTCTCGGGTGCTGCCTAGGCCAAATCCAAGCATCGGGTGTGCTAAGGGGGTCTAATCACTTCCTTGGTGCCCTCGGTTGCCCTGCTACAAGTACATTCCAGCATGCTCCCGGCCCCTCGAATCTAGAGGTCCTGCCGGGAAATCACTTCAGAAGCAATACCATTGGAATCCCCTAGCCTGAAGAACAAAATACCTAAATTTGGGCACGATGCGACCTTGTGAAGCGATACCGGCGTACCGCCGGAATTCTGGACGAGTCCGGTCGCCGCTGCTATTTCCGGTGACCTCCATTAGTCCTGGTGCTCAAAGACGTTTCTGCCCTAACGCCAGTCAATGCCCCGAAGCAGAAACAAAGGGCAACATGGTCATCTGAATCCGCACGTGGAACCCTAGCCGCCGGGCCCTTGCACGAGTCTTCTTCGTGGACGTCATCTCGAAGGTAAGTCCCTCTCAGCCGTCCATCTCACTTACCTGTCAACATCCTAGCTTAGGTTCCTGATCGCCCTTGCCATGTGTCAGTCCCCGAGTTCCTCGTCCTAGGTCGAGATCCCTTGGATCACGCAGCTGCATTTGGAATCTCCCTCAAGCTGCGTGAATCCTCTTGCCTAATCCATAGCCTTTTCCTCTCTCGCCAACCCTAGCCGTAGCCATCCTCATCTGTCCATCACTCCACTTGTTTGCATCACGTCCCCCTCACTGCCACGTCACCCCCCTCCGAGATCCTCCTCGCATCCCACCTGGTCCAAGGACTCCACGCGGGCACCACCTCAGCAAGACGCGTCAAGGATCAACCGCCCCGTGTTTTCTCCCTACCAAATCGGCAACTCCATCCCTCGTCCTCATTTGTTTCCTGATTCTTCTCACTTGCATCTCCTCATTCCCTCCAGCCAGATCCCGCTTTCCTTCCTGGCCCTTCATCAAACCCACGTGTCGGCATCTCCCTCCACATCGAAATCTCGAGAGAGATCCCCGAGCCACCTCACCCGAATCTCCCTTGTGCAATTTCCTTCCTAGACGATAGGAGAGGGAATCCAATCTTATCCTTGTCGCTAGATTCCTCTCTAGCGTGATCGCTGCCAGCCCTTGATCTTGCCACATGGCAAGAATCCGGTGCTCACCTTGGCTTGACCAGCCAAGCCTTTGACCCCACCTAGCTAGGTAGCCTCACGCGTCGACACCTCACTTAGGTTCACCTTTCTTCTCGCCCTTGTCCTAGACCGACACTTGCCATTTCCCTTAGTCAATTTAGGAAGTCAAGCCACCACCAAGCCCACTTCCTTTGACCGCACCTAGTTGACCTGAGCATAGCTCGAGTGCCCCACCCGACCTAGCCCACCCGGACCCGTCGCTCGGTCCCTTAGACAACCTCCCCTATAGTCAACCCTCACCTCATTCGGGTCAACCTTGACCCACCTCCCTTGGGCATAGGCCCGACCTAGGCCATCCGCGATTAAGCCTCCCGATAAATAGGAACCCGCTTTCCCCTCCCAAGACACGTTACACCTTGGCCTACCCCAGCCCCCTACCCGCTTGACTAGACCGACCCCCTATAGAGCCCTACCGCACCTAGCGCCCCCCCTCGACCTTAGCTAGGACTAGGTTGATTGCGCGGGTTAGCTTCATCGCTACCCCGTAGTCCCCCGGCCAGCGTCGTTCACCGGCGCCTCGGCCCCCTACCTTCCGTCGGTCGCTCCGACGCCCGTGGCCGAGCCACACCAGCGACAGGTCGGTCGGCTAGCCCTCTCGCGTCTTTAGCCCCCCTCGTCGCCCAGGCGCCCTCCGGCAGTGCTATCGCGATAGGCTGTCGCGCACGAAGTGGCACTCCCAACCGCGACTCCTGCTCTTCACCGCCGAGACCGATCGGCCTTCTCACCGACGCCGGTGCCTCCAGCCCGCGGCCACTCATTCCGCATCCCTCCTTCACAGCGAGTGGCTGCCCCGTTCAGGCGACAGCGACTCCGGCCGCCCTTGCACCCATCTGCCACCAGCATTTGCGGCCGACTACAGCACGATCTGCGGTAGCGTTTTCCTTGGCCAGGCGGCTTTCCGCCAGCACCAGGCTTCATGGAGGCACGCCTCAAGTGGTCTTCTGTTCCATGAGCTGCAATACCCGGGGCTGTGGTTTCTCCCCGGGTCCTTCCTTCGGTTGAGCCAAGTCCGTGTTGGCTGGTAACACCCTTCCTCCCCCTTGTAGCACGGGCGGGTGTTCTTACTTTATGCTTTAGGATTGCATTTAGTTTGCTTTCAGTTTTGCTTTAGCCCAGGCTCTGTCCCACGTCCCCACGGCGGTACCTCGAAGGCACAAGTGCCGACGACACGCCCGCTAAAGGACTTGACCTACCTACTGGGCTCGGGTGTGGTTTGCTCGTTAGTTGTGGTTTGGTGTGGTTTGCTGAGAGACTTGAGAGTGTTTATTCTGTATCGCTCGCGCTTGTACGGCCTCTCACCCATTCTAGTTTTCTGTAGCAGTTTATCCTAGTTAGGATTTGGGATATGTTACGGGCCTAGGTGAAGGTCTGGACTCACGCGAGCCCGAGCAGGGCGAGCCCAGCCAGAGGAAGCGCAAAGCGTCAGAGCTCTGGACTCAATCCCTACAGAAGCTCATTGCATATCCCAGGGATGCTGAAGAAGCACTTACGAAAGTTGCAGAGGGTGGATAGGGTGGCGCAACCAGGTCCAAGTGCGAAAGAAGTGAGGCCGATCCTCAAGTTGCTCCGGTATTAGTTGTAGGATGCCCCGAACTAGGAACGACTAAACCTAACGCGGATCCTTCGCTTGAGGCCCTTGAGGCAGTCTAAGAACTCAAGTATTAGACGAATGGCTTGTTCAACTAGACCAGCCCTTGACCCAATTCCGAAGTGCGGGTGGTTCCCCGCACGAGGTCCCCACCCTGGGCTTGCAAGGCTCAGGGGCGGCTTAGACTAGGTGTTTAATTCGGTTTTGTTTACACTTAGGCGTTTTTTTGGCTTGCGTGATTTGACCTAGCGCGCACCTAGTGGAGCGGGGTTGTGCTCCACACCATTGGGTTTCGAAGTAGGGGTATTTCATTTCAATAAGAGGCGGAATTAAGCTCTATTGTAAAGTGGGTTTGGGCTTGGCGGAACCGGTCGAACTTGTGACCCGGTCCATCCTAGGTTAGTATATATAATTTTGGATCTTAGTGTAAAGGATGCTTTTTGACAATAGAAGATTTCATTTGTGAAGTTTGGCACTCTCTCCTCTCTCGAGGTGTCTCTCTACTCTCCCGCATTCTCAACCCCAAGGACGATAATCCGTCTTCTCCCCCCTCGCGTCCCCTTCCCTTGCGACGTTCTAGTGCCCCTTGGAGATCCGGCGTCCCCGTAGACGAAGGCTCAAGGCAATAAAGGCGCACGGCAGGCCCTCCTAATCGGCGGTGTTCCTCCCTACGTGACCACGGCAAAGTTCCCCTCAAGAGCGTAATCAAGCTTGGACTGGTGCCATCTCCTCGACCACGGCGGAGTTGAAAGGCTGATCCGAGCATTGGGAAGGTTGAAGGCTGTAATCCAGACTTCAACAAGATGGGTAACAGGTTAGTACTCCGACTTTAGGCGAGAATTCGATTAAGGATTGAGTTGTTGGCATTGGGTGCCTCACCCACGGACCAAGGCATGTGCTCGGCATACCGGAGTGCCAGTTTTGATCAGTCCCATGGTGTCCCTCCCTCGGAACAACCCTCTCCTTATCCGAGACTTCTTTCCTTCTCTCGGGTGCGGCCTAGGCCAAATCCAAGCATCGGGTGTGCTAAGGGGGTCTAATCGCTTCCTTGGTGCCCTCGGTTGCCCTGCTACAAGTACGTTCCAGCAAGGTCCCGGCCCCTCGAATCCAAAGCTCCTGCCGGGAAATTACTTCAGAAGCAATACCATTGGAATCCCCTAGCCCGAAGAACAAAATAACTAAATTTGGGCGCGATCCGACCTTGTGAAGCGATACCGGCGTAATGCCGGAATTCTGGACGAGTCCGGTCGCCGCTGCTATTTTCGGTGACCTCCATTAGTCCTGGTGCTCAAAGACGTTTCTGCCCTCACGCCAGTCAAAGCCCCGAAGCAGAAAGGAAGGGCAATGTGGTCATCTGGATCCGCACGTGGAACCCTAGCCGCCGGCCCCTTGCGCGAGTCTTCTTCGTGGACGTCATCTCTAAGGTAAGTCCCTCTCAGCCATCCATCTCACTTACGTGTCAACATCCTAGCTTAGGTTCCTGATCGCCCTTGCCACGTGTCAGTCCCCGAGTTCCTCGTCCCAAGTCGAGATCCCTTGGTTCACGCAGCTGCATTTGAGTAATCTCCCTCAAGCCGCGTGAATCCTCTTGCCTAATCCGTAGCCTTTTCCTCTCTCGCCAACCCTAGTCGCAGCCATCCTCATCCGTCCATCACTCCACGTGTTTGGATCATGTCCTCCCTCACTGCCACGTCACCCCCCCTGCGAGATCCTCCTCGCATCCCACCTGGTCCAACGACTCCTCCACGTGGGCACCACCTCAGCAAGACGCGTCAAGGATCCACCGCCCCGCGTTTTCTCCCTACCAAACCGGCAACTCCATCCCGCGTCCTCATTTGTTTCCTGATTCGTCTCACTCGCATCTCCTCATTCCCTCCAGCCAGATCCCGCTTTCTTTCCTGGCCCTTCATCAAACCCACGTGTCGGCATCTCCCTCCACTTCGAAATCTCGAGAGAGATCCCCGAGCCACCTCACCCGAATCTCCCTCCCTTGTGCGATTAACTTCCTAGACGATAGGAGAGGGAATCCAATCTTATCCTTGTCGCTAGATTCCTCTCTAGCGTGATCGCTGCCAGCCCTTGATCTTGCCACATGGCAACAATCCGGCGCTCACCTTGGCTTGACCAGCCAAGCCTTTGACCCCACCTAGCTAGGTAGCCTCACGCGTCGACACCTCACTTAGGATCACCTTTCTTCTCGCCCTTGTCCTAGACCGACACTTGCCATTTCCCTTAGTCAATTTAGGAAGTCAAGCCACCACCAAGCCCACTTCCTTTGACCACACCTAGTTGACCTGAGCATAGCTCGAGTGCCCCACCCGACCTAGCCCACCCGGACCCGTCGCTCGGTCCCTTAGACAACCTCCCCTATAGTCAACCCTCACCTCATTCGGGTCAACCTTGACCCACCTCCCTTGGGCATAGGCCCGACCTAGGCCATCCACGATTAAGCCTCCCGATAGCTAGGAACCCGCTTTCCCCTCCCAAGACACGTGACACCTTGGCCTACCCCAGCCCCCTACCCGCTTGACTAGACCGACCCCCTATAGACCCCTACCGCACCTAGCCCCCCCCCCCCCCTCGACCTTAGCTAGGACTAGGTTGATTGCGTGGGTTAGCTTCATCGCTACCCCGTAGTCCCCCGGCCAGCGTCGTTCACCGGCGCCTCGGCCCCCTACCTTCCGTCGATCGCTCCGACGCCCGTGGCCGAGCCACACCAGCGACAGGTAGGTCGGCTAGCCCTCTCGCGGCTTTAGCCCCCCTCGTCGCCTAGGCACCCTCCGGCAGTGCTATCGCGACAGGCGGTCACGCACGAAGCGGCACTCCCAACCTTGACTCCTGCTCTTCACTGTCGAGACCGATCGGCCTTCTCGTCGACGCCGGTGCCTCCAGCAGCGCGCTCCAGGCCGCGGCCACTCAGTCCGCATCCCTCCTTCGCAGCGAGCGGCTACTCCCTCCAGGCGACAACGACTCCGGCCGCCCTTGCGCCCATCTGTGACCAGCATTTGCGGCCGACTGCAGCACGATCTGCAGTAGCGTCTTCCTCGGCCAGGCGTCTTTCCGCCAGCACCAGGCTTCGTGGAAGCACGCCTCAAGTGGTCTTCTGTTCTGTGAGCTGCAATACCTGGGGCTGTGGTTTCTCCCCGGGTCCTTCCTTCGGCTGAGCAAAGTCCGTCTTGGTTGGTAACACCCATCCTCCCCCTTGTAGCACGGGCAAGTGTTCTTGCTTTATGCTTTAGGATTGCATTTAGTTTGCTTTCAGTTTTGCTTTAGCCCGGGCTCTGTCCCACGTCCCCATGGCGGTACCTCGAAGGCACAAGTGCCGACGACACGCCTGCTAAAGGACTTGACCTACCTACTGGGCTCGGGTGTGGTTTGGTGTGGTTTGCTGAGTGAGTTGAGAGTGTTTATTCTGTATCGCTCGCGCTTGTACGGCCTCTCACCCATTCTAGTTTTCTGTCATAGGTTATCCTAGTTAGGATTTGGGATAACAGCCATACTTGTACTCCTTTACCCATCGGGTTTGCGCCGGGGTCCTGTCCGGCCGGATAGACAAGTGTATAGTTTGTTTAGGATTTTGGGTTTTTAGATTGCTCCTCAAGAAGGTCTTGGGACCTTAGGGCTGCTTCGGTTCGGTCTAACTAGTCCGCCCGGGTAGTACCTAACAGGATACCAGCCATACTTGTACTCCTCTACCCATCGGGTTTGCACCGGGGTCCTGTCCGGCCGGGTAGATGTTTCGAAACCTTCTATAGGTCCAGACCCAACAAGGAATGATCAGGCCGGAACTAGTCGGCCAAAGCACAAAGCCTCGGACTTATGGGCTCAATCGCTAAGGCAGCTTGAAGAAGTTCCCAACGAGGCTAAGTCGGCACCTTAACCAGTTGCAGAGGGCGGAGTGGGAGGAGCAGCTAGGTCTGGAAGAGTGCTCAAAGCAGGTGGATCTCAAGGCGTTCCAGACTCAATTGTGAGGCTCACCGAGCTTGACCAGTCCAATCCGAGCGTGAGTCCAAAACCCCTCGAACGCTTGAGCCTTTCTAAGCCGAACGACTTAGGTTCAGGTCTAAGTCACTCGGACTTGACCCGTGCACCAACACCCGAAGTGTGGGCGGTAACCCACACAAGGTCCCCACCCAAGGTTCACAAGACCTAGGGGTTTACATGTTTAATTTGCTTGCTGGGCGCTAGGCCCGAACTAATTTTATGTATCTTTCGATTTCATGCTTCTAGCGGGATTGGAATAAGTGACCTAGCAAGGCGGGTTGTGCCTTGCGCAATTGTGTATTGGGGTGGGTTAGCGAGCTAGGTTAGAATGTAATTAGGGCTCGCATTAGGCTTAGTATAAATATTTTTAGAACAATGTACATATTATGCATTATTGAATGAGATTGGCCATTTTGGCGTTTTCACTCTCTCTCCTCTCTCGAGGCTTCTCCAACTCTCGTCTCCCACCTTGCTCTACCCGAGAGCCAGGCGTCTCCTCCCTCCTCGCGTCCTCTACCACCACGGCGCCTCCATTTTCAGAACATCCTTGAAGAGCTACCGTCCCCTAGGACACCGGCATAAGGATTGAAGGCTTAGGCGGATCTCCTCCACCGGCGGCGATCCCTCCTTTGTTCACATAAGTACCCCATTCGAATCTTTTGAAATTCTGGAATCTGTGCCTATTCCCTGATCACGAGGGGATTGAGAGGCTGATTCCGGTGTAGGGAAGGTTGAAGGCATGGGCATTCCCGTCGGCTTCAACAAGACACCGAAAAGGGGCGACTTTTGATTCCCTAATTGCTGCTCGAGTTGTGTTGATTCGAATTAGAACCAGGGTCGTCTTCCCCTAGTTCCTCCCTCGGCATACCCGAAGAGTGGAGCTACGGGCGTGGGCGAGTTTTGTTCTAATCTAAATCTTACACGTCGTGACGCAAGTTGGAGATCATAGGATCGGTCCTTAGTAAGGATTCAGCCGATAGAAAGAACAGAAAAATCGTAAAGTTAAGATCAATCGGCTTCGGCTCTTCCCCTCGATCTTGCGGACCAGCAGCCTGAAAAACACAATTAATCTAAGCTCTGGCCGTGATCTAAGACAGAGGATTAGCCCAGAAGAATCTCCCCGTAAAATGCTTCAAAATAATACAAATGGGGCGAATTCCGATGGCTAGAACGTAAGATCGAACTACGCCGGAAAAGAGAGAATTTCCGGCCACCGCTGCAAGTTCCGGTGGTCACCATTGTTTTCGGCTGGGTAAGACCGTTCTGCCCTTCCTTCCCTGCTGTTTTAGTTCACTTCGATAGGGGTATACTGGACTATTGGACTACGGGATCAAGCCCTAGCCGCCGGCGCGAGATTGGAGTTTCCACCTCAGCCGCTCGCCAATTCCGGTAAGTCCTCTCTCGTCCCACATCGACCCTTCATCGTGACACCTGTCAGCCATCCAGCCACCTACCCGAGACCCCTCCTCAGCAGCTTCCACCTATCCCAGACCGAGATCCTCTCGGAATCCCCAGCTCCACCAAGTTAGGAAACCCCCACGGCGCAGCCGCTCCTCTTCCCCTTGTCGCATTCTGCACCGCGTCAACCCTAATCTCCCCTTGATATCTCACGCGTTCATCAAGACACGTGTCCAGATCTCGTCAAGCCATTAGCCACCTCACCTGCCAGCTCATCTTCCAGCTCACCACCCTGGTCCCGCTCGCAGCCGCGTGTCACACCGTGAGGCCCTGCGAGATTCCCTTGCCTACCTTCTTGGATCTCCCTTGCTTAGCTTTAGGAAAGCATCGCCACCTCGCACCACCTTTCCTATTTTCTCTCAGCCGCAATCTCCTTTCCCCACTGGCCAAATCCGCAACCCATACCATCCGTTGATCTTCTCCACGTGTCCCCATCTCAGCCCTTGAGTCGCCCGAGCTAGCTAGAGAGTGACATCTGGCCCTTCGCCACAATCTCCCTCTCCTCCTTGTCGAGCTCCTCCCTATCAATTAGGAAAAGAGTTCGAACCCTTTCCTCATAGCTAGCCTTTTTCTAACTCTCTCTGTCTTGGTCCCCTCATCTTGCCACATGGCAAGCATCGGCGCCCCTTCTTGGTTCGACCAACCAAGTCATACCCCACAGAGCTAGGAGCCCTCACGCGCCGCCTCATCCCTTAGATTCCCTTTTTCCCTCGCCCTTGTCCTAAGCCGCTATCTTCTCCTTCACCTTAGCCAAATATAGGTGCTACCTACCGACCCCACTTCCTTTGCAACCCCCCTTTGTGACTCGAGCCTACCTCGAGTGACCCTTGACCTACTTGACCCGAACCCACTGAGCTAGGTCCATTTAGTCAACTACCCTTTAGTCAACCCTCACCTCTCTTGGTCCACGTTGACCTTCGCCCGCGAGCCTAGGCTCGACCCTAGCCTACCCAAACGGACCTCCTATAGCTAGGTCAACCCTCTACCGCGCCTAAGCCCTCTCTTACTTAGCCTACCCCAACCCGAGCCTGTTTTGACTAGACCGACCCCCTATTAGAGCTCAGCCGAACCCAGCCAGCCCAACCTTAGCTAGGTCTAGGTTCTGCCGGCTCAGCCCGGCCCTTGCAGCGGCCACTCCTCTTCCGTCGGCATCTACCGGCGTGCGCGGCCGAGCCACACACCGAAGACAGGCAGGTAGGTGCTGTCGCTGTGACAGCAGGCCCCCTCGGCTATCCAGGTGGCCCTTCCGGCCCAGGTTCCTTCGTCTTCAGCGCACAGCGGCAACCGGACGCAGACCTACGACAGTAGGCATCCGCCCGATCGGCGCTCTCTCGTTCCCGACCACAGGCGGGCGCTCTTCAGCGAACGTCGTTGGCAGCGACCACAGCAGCTCCGTCGGCCGCATCCTACGTCCTCCGTGCGCATCCACCAGTTCTGCGCAGCGTCTGTCAGCAGGACTCTTCCGACGCCCGCGTCAGCCCGAGCAGACCACCTAGCCGCAACTGCGCAGTGGCCACAGCCAGCGAGCAGCGTTCAGGCCTCGGCCGTCGACCAGACTTCCAGTGCGCGGCCACCACACCAGCGTCCTTCCCGCCAGCAGTCCAGTTCGAGCAGCAGGCGACGAGGAGGCTCTCCTCAGTCGGTTTTCCTGATCCGTAAGCCGCAGTGCTCGGGGGCTGGTTCTCACCCTGAGTCTCTTATCCGGCTATGCCAAGGTCGAACCTTGGGCGGTATCGTCTCTCTTACCCCTTGTAGTTTGGGGTGGGAATTTGCTTTAAGTATTAGGAAGCATCGTAGTATAATTCAGTTTATTGCTTTAGCCCTGGCTTCGGCCTAGCTCCCCATTGAGGTACCTCGAGGGCACTGTGGCCGAGACACGACCACAAGGAGCCAGCCACCTATTTGTTTCTGTTGGGTGTGGTTTGCACGTTAGCGTGGTGATACGGCCCATCCTTCGGCGACCAGGACGAGGGCCACAGCCGGCACCGAGAGGGCGAGAGGCCACGCACAGCCGACGACCAAGGTGGCCCACACGCCAAGAAGCGGGGGTGATTACCCCGGAGCAGATCAGAGGGAGGCTTCCGACCGACGCCAAGAGCTGGGCACCATCGAAAGACAGCCGCGGGAGGTTAGCCCCACAGGCCGGCAGAGGGCGCGCCACGCGGTGGCGAATGCCTCGGGAGGCTTAGCCTCCATCGCCCGGGCAGGGGCAAAGGCAGAGGAGACTGAGAAGGGCGGCAGCACTGATGGCTGCTGCCTGGCTGACCAGCGGCCAGGGATGAGGGAGACGGGCGGCAGCGCTACTAGCTGTCGCCTATCCGACTTGCGGCCACGGCCGAGCGACACTCGAGCGCCCGGCGGGCTGGCCGACAGTCCTGCGCGCGATCCACCAAGCGACCCGGCAGCGAGCGGACAAGGAGACTCGGCAGCACTTGGCCGAGAAGGCGCGGCAGCGACGGACGAGCCTCAGCCAGAAGGAGCTCCTGCGGGACACGCGTGTCCTTTTGACGGGACACGCCTCCGGTGTCACGTCTGACACGACGAGGGGGAGCTGGACACTGTACAGGGGGACACTCAGGGAATGATCGGACACGGGTCCGGACTTGTAAGGCGTGTTGGCCCGTCATTTTTGTAGACCCGGATCCATGCGCAGACTTATGGATCCGGGCGCGGACTTTTGGGGGATCCGGACTGGGGTCCGGACCCGCACTTCTTGTCTCAGTTTTGAGACCCGGGTCTCTATAAGACCCGGGTCGACTCACCACCCCCGACCCGATTCGACAAGACTGTCGAACCGGGTCCTTGGTCGGCCATCTCCCACGCAAGCCGTGGGAGGCCGTTGGCCCATCGTCCTCCTCCTTTATAAAGGGGGAGGCAGCCATTGTTGAGCGGGATGCTTTGAGAGAGGAATCCCAAAAGGGTCATCCCTGGACGTTCATACCTAGATGGTCGCCGTGCAGATAGAGGCAGAGCAGGCCGAACCCAGTCGGCGTAAGAGGAAGGCGTCAGAGATTTGGGCGCGTTCTCTTCAGCTCACGCAGGTAGGTCCCAAGGAGAAGGATTCGGCACCAACGTCAGTTGCAGTGGGAGGAGCGGGAGGAGCAGCTGAGCCAGATACGGTGCTTGAACTGGGTACGTCTCAGGGTGTTTGTGATTCTAGTATAGGTCTCACTGAGCTAGTCGAGTCTTAACCAAGTGAGTCCGGTCCTACGTCCCTTGAGGCTAGCCAAAGACCAAGGTCTTAGGCAAATGGCTCGGTCAAACCTGACCGAGCTCTTGGTCTAGTCAACCGAAGTGAGGGCGGGTCCCCTCACGAGGTCCCCACCCTGGGCTCACAAGGCTCAGGGGCTTAACCTTTTATTTTAAGCGTTGGGCATTAGGCCCGAGTCTAGTTTAAGTGTTTTTAGTTAAGTAAATAGGTTTGCGTCCATTCGGTTTTGAAATAAGGACCTAGCCAAGCGGGTTGTGCTTGGCAATTTGGATTTGGATTGTGGGTAGAGAACGAGATCTGGATTGTAGACTCGTTCAATTAGGACATGTATATATTGTTTTGGATCTTAGAGTTTGTATCGAATATTGAACTAAGAAAGCATTTGCAAGGTTTGCAATCTCTCTCCTCCTCGTGAGGTTGTCTCTCTCTCCCTCGGTCTAGAGGCGAGTTCTTCATCTTCTTCGTCAGCCATCGAGTTTCACATGGTGAAATCTGCGGTGCCTCTCATCCCCTCGCATCCCCTTGGCCTGTGACGCTTCCTAATTCCAGCAAAGCTTCGGGCATCGGAGATATTCCGGTGGTGAACTCAAAGCACGACGGCTTGCGGCGGATTCCTCCCTACCGGCGGCAATCCCTCCCTCGTCCACGGCTGATTCCCCTCTTGAACTGCAATTCCAGCAAGGTTGGTGCCTTCTTCACAACCCCGGTGAAGTTGAGAGTCTGATTTTGCTAAAGGGAAGGCTGAATTCGGATTAGAATTCAGCAACGACGGCTAAATTGTTTTCCTTCGATTCTCGGTTTTCTTCTTGTTGATTGGCGATTAATCTAGGACAGAATACGCTAATACACGAGGTCTTCTTCGCGGTCAACCCGTGAGGAAGGTCTGTGTCGAGCATTAAAATCTGTCTTAGATTATCCAAGGATCTTCGTGAAGAAATGCCGTGAATCTTCGAGTTAACGTAGCCACCAAGAGAAGAACGAGAGAGTGGATGCGACCGGACTTTCTTGAAGGGAAATTCGGGTTCTGTCCTACTTCTTGTTCTCTGGTCCAGCAGGTTAAAACTCCCTGTAAATGAAGATTTAACCGGAGAAATATCATCTGTACGAGTTCATTGGAATCGCCCAATCAAGCGCTCCAATATACCCACGTTCGGGTGAAAACGCACGGCTGGATAGTTAGATCGCTTCCTCGCCGGAATTCTGCTGTCTTCCGGTGTATCCTGCAACTTCCGGCGTGTTCTCAAGATTCCGGTGGCATAGGACCACCCTGCCCTTGGCGAGTTGAAGTTTTCAAGAAGCTTGAAGGGGCGTACTGGTCATTGGCGTGAGATCACTCAAACCAGGCCGGTCTTCCTCACTCGGTGCGAGCCTACGTGAAGTCAACTCGGACCAGGTAAGTTCAATCATCACCGTCCTTCTGTACACGTGTCAGCCATCCAGTCATCCTTCCCAGCTCGTGTCCCACCTGGCCCATCGTGTCCCTTACCCGAAAACCAGTTATCCTACACGTTCCTTAGCTTTAGGAGCACTAGACGCCACCTCGTCCTCCACTTGGGTTGTCCAAGTCTTCAGCCCCACTCGCAAGGAACCACAGCCTTTCATCTGGCCACGTGGCAGCATCTCTCTGCCCACGACCCAGCTCCCTTCCAGCTCGCATATCATCTTTTCCACAGCTCCTCACAGCTCGCCACCTCATCCTTCACATCCCCCATTTTGTGTGCCACTCCCCTCTCTCGCGCCCCACTTTTCCTCGTTTGTAGCGCAAGTCCCCTTGGACTCGCACCTGGCCTCAATCACGTCCAGATCCATTCCCACTCCCAGTCCCTTCTCCACCGTAGATCTTACACGTGTCCTCATCTCCTTTAGTCACGAGAACACCCCAGCCAAGCTCCCCACTATCTTCAACCGTTCTCTTCCGTGACCCTCCATCTTTTGACGTGTCATCATCTCCTTGCTCGAGGGACCCACTCGAGTACTTAGTCTTTTAGTTCCAGGGAGTCCTCTTAGCTCGAGCCTAATTCTAAGTCAACTTGACTTAGCCCCCAACCCTACCTAGGTGCATTAGTCAAACCCAACCTAGTTTGACTTTGACCGAACCCAGCTCACCTAGTCGATTTCTTCTTAGTTGACTTGAGCTCCTTTGACCTAACTCATCCTCAGCCCTAGGAACTCGGTCAACCCGAGCCCAGCTAGGACTAACCTAGTTGACTCGAGTCTAGCTCGAGTGACCCAGCTCACTTACCCCCAACCGAGCCCAGCCTCGATCTACCCCAGCTCACCCAAGTGCCTAAGTCCCTCGACCGAGCTTACCCTTAACCTCACTCTCTCTAGTTCTAGCTCTCGGCCTAACCTACCCTTTAGCTAGGTTAACCTCCCTATCGAACCTAAGCCCTGTTGACTCTCGGCCTACCCCAGCCCGAGCCCTCTTATCTTGACTGTCCTACCTGTAGAGCCCCGCCAGTCCAAGCCCAGCCCAGCCGTAGCTAGGGACTAGGTTCAGTCGGCGACGCTAGCGCACCGCTAGCAGTCCTCGGCCAGCACCTCGGCTGCGCTCTCCGTCGTCGGGTTTCCTGCCGGCGTCCGTGGCTGAGCCATTCGGAGAATAGGCAGGTAGGCACTGCCAAACTCGGCTTTCGCCCCCCTCGTCTTGTCCGCGGCTTCTGTCCAGCCTAGCGGCGACAGTCGGTCGCCCTCTCCTCTCGGCTCCAGGCAGCAGGTGGCTGCCCAGTCGACCTTCCCCCGCCGACCTGTCTTCAGTTTGCAAGCGGCAACGCGCCAGCGCCTCGGCGACATCCAGTCGCTGCTCTTCCGGCGTCCAAGGCGACAGCGACTCGCCTTTGTTTTTGCCGCTGCTACCGTAGGTCTGCACTCGACAGTCAGGTCTCGTCCGTCAGTCTGTGCCCGACCGCAGTTTGCTGTCCTCTCGGCCACTCGTCAGCAGGCCGCATCCGACAGCTAGCCCGTGTCCTTCACGGCCGCGCGTCCGGAGGTGATTCTCGACAGCAGGTGGCTGTCTCTGTTCCTCGCGTGTCCGTCTTTGCTCGGCAGCAGGCTACTGTTCCAGCCAACGTCTGTCTACTCGTCCGACAGCAGGAGGCTGTCCAGGCCGCGCGCTTCTCGCCGGCCCATTGCTGCATTGCCCGGGGTTTGGTCTTCACCCCGCGGTTGTTCCGGCTCAGCCAAGGCTAGCCCTTGGCCGGTAACACCTTAGCCCACTTGTAGATTCCGGGGAGGGTGTTTTGCTTTCGGTTTTAGGATTCCATTTAGTTTGTTTTAGTTATTGTTTTAGCCCAAGGCTTCGGCCTAGCTCCCTGCCGTGGTACCTCAAGGGCCAGCTGCCCGAGACACGACCACAAGGAGCCGACCGTACCCATTTGCTTATTGTTGGGCGTGGTTTGCTCGTTCGTCTTGTGTGTTTGGTTGAGTGGTTTGTTGAGTGAGACGAGTGAATTCTTGTATCGCTTACGATTGTAAAAGCCGCGTCAACCCTTGTAGTGTTTGTCTTAGGTCTGCCCGTAGTTAGGATTTGGGAATAAGGGTATTCCGCACCTGAGTCTCCTGTCCTAAGGGTTTTTGCGCCGGGGTCTGTCCGGCCGGGTAGAAGTGTTGTAATTAATTGTCTTAGAAATTTTCGGTTTTTGAGTAGCACTCAAGAGACCTGGGAAGGTAGGTCGCTCTTGGTTAGGAAATTCTAGTCCTAGCGGGAGTGGGTCTAACAATTGGTATCAGAGCCGTCTTGAGGCTGTTATAGAAGTTCAAGCACTCGATCCAAGAAGATTCGGCTTCAGCAGATCAGTCCAGGCGGAGAGTGTTTGAAGATTAGTTTCGGCAGTGTGATTTCCGTGTGCATTAGTTTAGGAATTTTTCTTTGTCGTTGGCTCCAAATAGCCAAATTCCTTGGTTTGTGCGTGTTTTCACTTGGTGCCTAACTCACGAATTCAATGGGTAAATCCAAGAAGAACGTGAGCTCCGATGAGCCTGTTCTTGAGGACATTCCTCAGGAGCAAGCGGGAGAAGCCCCTCCAACCCAAAGGGGACAAGTTCCGGACTATGCCTTAGGTAGAATTCTAAGCATAGAGAAGGAATTGCTACAAATGCATAGCGAAATGGCCAAAGTTGAAAACTTTAGGAAGAAGGACATGGAACGTCAAAATACGGAACATCAGAAAGAAATGGATGAAATCCGCTCCATGTTCAGACAGTTGGCCAACAACCAGGCCCAAGTCGTTGTAGAGCAGAGGACCACTCAGGGTCCGAATCAACAGAAAGGAAAAGATTTGCTAGTTATACCTGGCTACCAAACCGACACTGAGGTTAATCCCAACAACATTTCACATGTTGGGACGAGCATGGAAGGAGGTAGAGTCATGGGACCACCTCCAGACAGGTATCTAAACGAGCCTACAAGTGAATACTACAGACCTCCTCAAGGTCCACGAACTAGCCAGCCCATTCGGAACCCAATTTTTGAGCTTTCCGAAGGAGAGGACGAAACACCACTTCGTCCCAGGAGAACTCGAAGAGAGCCTGCACGTTTTGAAGAAAGACGGACACCTTCCGTCAAATATGATTTCCCTAAGTTCAATGGGGAACATCTTCGAGAATGGCTATTCATGGCCGAACGTTTCTTCTTGTGTCACCATGTACCACAAGAAGAATGGATTGAAATCGCCACGGCCAACATGACCGGCGAAGCAACAACCCACTACCTCTGGTTTGAACATAAGACGGCCGACCCAACATGGGAAAAATACAAAGCGAGTCTGCAGTTGCAGTTTGGAGACTCCACGTTCATAGATTATGACGAGGATCTCAAGAACTTGACCCAGACCACATCCGTGCCTGTCTACCAAAGGCAATTCGAGAGGTTGGCCAGCATGGTGCAATGGCCAGAGAAGGCCCTCATAGGGTCGTTCAAGGGTGGACTACGAAGCGATATAAAAAGAGAGATGAAAATCCATCGCTTCGGTAGTTTAGAAGAATGTTTCGCAATGGCCAGGCTGTATGAGGAGAGAATTGAAGAGAGAAAAGAAGAAAAAAGAGAGAAACGAGAAAGAAAGGCTCGTAAGTCGGACAAGTTGAGGAAGAAACCCTCATTCTCCTCTACTTCTCGGAATCAAAGTAGAGAATTCCGTCCCCAAGGGAAGGAATTGGTTCCCTACAACCGTGGGAACGATTATAGGCCCAACCCAAGACCGGGCCGTGACCTCCCAACACGTTACCTGACCCCAAAACAAATAGAGGAGTATAGGAAGAAGGGCCTATGCTTTAGATGTGAGGGTAAGTGGGAGAAGAACCACCAGTGCAAGGCACTATTCAACATCGTGGTGGTTGATGAACCGGAGACAAGCTCCAGTTCAGAAAGCGATTCCTCCTCTAGCTCTAGTTCCAGTTCCTCGTCTGATGAGGAAATCCAAGTGAAGAGAAAAGGAAAGAAAATTGAGTCTGAGGAACCACAGAAAGGAGAAACCTCGAACAGAGAAGACAAATCTGAAGAGGTTGAATCTTTACATTCCATCCAGGATCCCCATAAGGCTAACGCCATGAGAGTTTTTGGCCGCATCAATGGCCAGAAAGTTTTGATTCTGCTCGATAGCGGTGCAACCAACAACTTCTTAACCGAAGAAGCCGCTGAGAAGTGCAAGGTCACTCTCAATGAGAGCAGCCCACAGACTATAATCGTGGGAGGGGGTCATAGACTCAAGTGCATTCATGAAGGAAAGGGCATCGATGTCAACATCAAGAAGAAGAACTTCAAAGTGGATTGCCTAGTCATTCCATTAGACGGAGTCGACTTGATTTTAGGAATGCCTTGGTTCCTAACTTGGAAGGATATTCGTTGGGATGTGAAGAACTTTGCCATGACGTTCATCCCAGACGGAGAAGGGGAATCGATCACTCTTCAGGGACTCGCCAGCTCCACGCGTCCCAAGGCAGCATTGCGGTCCATCCAGCAGGAGCAACCCGCTTGTTGGGTACTCACATTGGCTACGGATGTACCGGTACCTGAAGATATGGTGGAAGAACCAATTCCACCAAGCATTCAATTGGTCCTAGACCAATTTCCAGCCATTTTTGATGAGCCCAAAGGCTTACCGCCTAAACGGGCATATGATCATTGCATCGTCCTCGCACATGGTGCGGAGCCTGTCAACGTCAGGCCATATAGGTATGGGCACAGCCAGAAGGCGGAGATCGAGCGCCTTGTGAAAGAAATGTTGGAAAGCGGAATCATTAGGCCTAGTTGCAGCCCTTTTTCTTCACCAGTTCTCTTAGTGAAGAAGAAGGACAACACTTGGCGATTCTGTATTGATTACAGGGCGCTGAATGAGGTGACCGTTAAGGATCGGCACCCCATACCAGTTATTGATGAGTTGTTAGACGAATTGGCCGGCGCCACAGTATTTTCCAAGATTGATCTCAGAGCCGGCTATCATCAGATCAGAATGTTCGATGAAGACGTCTTGAAGACAGCGTTTAGAACACATGACGGGCATTATGAATTTCTCGTAATGCCTTTTGGACTGACAAATGCACCGGCTACATTCCAGCGGTGTATGAATGATGTGTTTAGAGCCCATCTCAAAGACTTCATCCTCGTATTTTTCGATGACATACTCATCTATAGTAAGGACGAGGAGCAACACAAGAGGCACCTGGAAATAACTCTAGGTATTCTTCAGGAGCACCAACTCTTTGCGAAGATGTCCAAATGCAGTTTTGGACAATCTTCCATTGGATATCTCGGACACATCGTGTCCCGAGAAGGGGTTCGGGCAGACCCCGAAAAGTTGCACGCCATGGAGAAATGGCCTCTGCCCAAGGACCTCAAAGGTCTAAGAGGATTCCTCGGATTAACTGGGTACTACAGGAGATTCATCCAGGGATATGGCATTATTGCCCAGCCCCTCACCCAGATGCTGAAGAAAGGAGCCTTCTCTTGGACTGAGAAGTCGAGAGTTGCTTTTGACAAGCTGAAAGCAGCTCTAATGACCGCCCCACTACTAACTCTCCCCGATTTCTCAAAGACTTTCACTATTGAAACAGATGCGTGTGAAGTCGGCGTCGGAGCAGTACTAGGACAAGATGGTCATCCCATCGCGTATATGTCCAAGGCCTTGACTAGCCGGGCCAAGCCCCTCTCAACATATGAGAAGGAGTTGCTTGCAATCGTAATCGCGGTGGAAAAGTGGCGTCCATACTTGATTGGACGCAAGTTTATCGTCAGGACCGATCAAAACAGCCTGAAGTACATGTTGAAACAACGTGTGTCTACCCCCACTCAACAGAGATGGCTAGCGAAGCTCTTGGGGTATGACTTTGAAATCGAGTACAAGAAGGGTCCTGAGAACAAGGCGGCGGATTCTCTTTCCCGCCTCACTGAACAGTTGATGACTTTGTCTGTGGTGGAGACGGACATTTGGATGAGATTAGCCCAGGATCAACATGACGACCAGTCATTAAGGCTAATCAAGACTTCGGTTCAACAGAACCCCGGATCCATTCCTTTGTATTCAGTCAAAGGAAATCTTCTGTATAGGAAGGACAAGGCTGTAGTCCCTCCTAACTCTGGGCTTAGGCAGGAACTCCTGCAGCATTTTCATGACACCCCTGCAGCGGGACATGAAGGGGTCGCTAAGACCCTTGCGCGAATAAAGGCCCAATTTTGGTGGCGAGGAATAAAGGTAGAAGTGCAAAACTACGTCAAGAAGTGTGTAGTCTGCCAGAGGGAAAAGTACGAGGCCATCAAGCCTCCTGGTCATCTGAACCCTCTGCCTATACCAACCAAGCCGTGGACTGATGTCACGATGGACTTCATCGACGCCATGCCTCGATCAGAAGGGAAAGAGGCAGTCTTAGTTGTCGTGGATCGGCTCACGAAGTATAGTCACTTCGCCCCCTTGCCGAGGTTGTATCAAGGGCCACTTGTGGCCAACGTCTACCAAGAGTACATTGGGAAACTGCATGGAATGCCACAGTCCGTCGTCTGTGACAGAGACTCTATCTTTCTGAGTGCATTCTGGCAGGAGTACATGAAGAATATGGGTACGACGTTAAACTTTAGTACTGCCCACCACCCACAAACAGATGGGCAAAGTGAAATTGTCAACCGGTCCTTGGAGACTTATCTCCGTTGCTTCGCAGGTGAACGACCATCAACATGGGTTAAGTATCTGCCTTGGGCAGAATGGTCGTACAACACGAGTCTTCACTCGTCTACTGGCATCACCCCTTACGAGGGTGTGTATGGATTTCCACCCCCATCTATACCAAGGTATGAAGGAGGTACTGCAGAAGATGATGCAGTAGATTGTGAGTTGCGCACCAGGGAAGAGGTCTTAGAATCTCTCAAAGAAAACATCGTCAAGGCGCAAAATCGTATGAAGCAAGTGTACGATAAGGGAAGGAAGGACCGAGAGTTTCAGGTGGGAGACTATGTGTGGCTTAAGAGGTTGCCTCTTAAGCAAAAGTCCTTGATGGGTCAGCCCTATTCGAAGCTGCTGCCTCGATATTATGGACCCTATCCGGTGATTCAGAAGGTAGGGAAGGCTGCGTACAGACTTGGCCTTCCAAGAACAGCATTGGTACATCCAGTTTTTCATGTCACCAGGCTTAAGCCTCACCTAGGTGATGTACCTACTTTGATCGAGCAAGTCCCGGATAGTTTGCCAACTCCCTACCGTATTCTCAAACATCGGTATGTACAGCGGCAAGGGAGAACCAGGCACGAGGTGCTCGTAGAATGGGAGGGACCCGACAGGGGTACTTCTTGGGAGGAATTCGGGACGATCATTCACCGTTTCCCCTCTTCTAGCGCTCGAGGACAAGCGCAAGGTAGGGAGGGGGAATCTGTTACAGACCAATTTCCAGGTCCCGTGCAGATAGAGGCAGAGCAGGCCGAACCCAGTCGGCGTAAGAGGAAGGCGTCAGAGATTTGGGCGCGTTCTCTTCAGCTCACGCAGGTAGGTCCCAAGGAGAAGGATTCGGCACCAACGTCAGTTGCAGTGGGAGGAGCGGGAGGAGCAGCTGAGCCAGATACGGTGCTTGAACTGGGTACGTCTCAGGGTGTTTGTGATTCTAGTATAGGTCTCACTGAGCTAGTCGAGTCTTAACCAAGTGAGTCCGGTCCTACGTCCCTTGAGGCTAGCCAAAGACCAAGGTCTTAGGCAAATGGCTCGGTCAAACCTGACCGAGCTCTTGGTCTAGTCAACCGAAGTGAGGGCGGGTCCCTCACGAGGTCCCCACCCTGGGCTCACAAGGCTCAGGGGCTTAACCTTTTATTTTAAGCGTTGGGCATTAGGCCCGAGTCTAGTTTAAGTGTTTTAGTTAAGTAAATAGGTTTGCGTCCATTCGGTTTTGAAATAAGGACCTAGCCAAGCGGGTTGTGCTTGGCAATTTGGATTTGGATTGTGGGTAGAGAACGAGATCTGGATTGTAGACTCGTTCAATTAGGACATGTATATATTGTTTTGGATCTTAGAGTTTGTATCGAATATTGAACTAAGAAAGCATTTGCAAGGTTTGCAATCTCTCTCCTCCTCGTGAGGTTGTCTCTCTCTCCCTCGGTCTAGAGGCGAGTTCTTCATCTTCTTCGTCAGCCATCGAGTTTCACATGGTGAAATCTGCGGTGCCTCTCATCCCTCGCGTCCCTTGGCCTGTGACGCTTCCTAATTCCAGCAAAGCTTCGGGCATCGGAGATATTCCGGTGGTGAACTCAAAGCACGACGGCTTGCGGCGGATTCCTCCCTACCGGCGGCAATCCCTCCCTCGTCCACGGCTGATTCCCCTCTTGAACTGCAATTCCAGCAAGGTTGGTGCCTTCTTCACAACCCCGGTGAAGTTGAGAGTCTGATTTTGCTAAAGGGAAGGCTGAATTCGGATTAGAATTCAGCAACGACGGCTAAATTGTTTTCCTTCGATTCTCGGTTTTCTTCTTGTTGATTGGCGATTAATCTAGGACAGAATACGCTAATACACGAGGTCTTCTTCGCGGTCAACCCGTGAGGAAGGTCTGTGTCGAGCATTAAAATCTGTCTTAGATTATCCAAGGATCTTCGTGAAGAAATGCCGTGAATCTTCGAGTTAACGTAGCCACCAAGAGAAGAACGAGAGAGTGGATGCGACCGGACTTTCTTGAAGGGAAATTCGGGTTCTGTCCTACTTCTTGTTCTCTGGTCCAGCAGGTTAAAACTCCCTGTAAATGAAGATTTAACCGGAGAAATATCATCTGTACGAGTTCATTGGAATCGCCCAATCAAGCGCTCCAATATACCCACGTTCGGGTGAAAACGCACGGCTGGATAGTTAGATCGCTTCCTCGCCGGAATTCTGCTGTCTTCCGGTGTATCCTGCAACTTCCGGCGTGTTCTCAAGATTCCGGTGGCATAGGACCACCCTGCCCTTGGCGAGTTGAAGTTTTCAAGAAGCTTGAAGGGGCGTACTGGTCATTGGCGTGAGATCACTCAAACCAGGCCGGTCTTCCTCACTCGGTGCGAGCCTACGTGAAGTCAACTCGGACCAGGTAAGTTCAATCCTCACCATCCTTCTGTACACGTGTCAGCCATCCAGTCATCCTCCCCAGCTCGTGTCCCACCTGGCCCATCGTGTCCCTTACCCGAAAACCAGTTATCCTACACGTTCCTTAGCTTTAGGAGCACTAGACGCCACCTCGTCCTCCACTTGGGTTGTCCAAGTCTTCAGCCCCACTCGCAAGGAACCACGCCTTTCATCTGGCCACGTGGCAGCATCTCCCTGCCCACGACCCAGCTCCTCACAGCTCGCCACCTCATCCTTCACATCCCCCATTTTGTGCGCCACTCCCCTCTCTCGCGCCCCACTTTTCCTCGTTTGTAGCGCAAGTCCCCTTGGACTCGCACCTGGCCTCAATCACGTCCAGATCCATTCCCACTCCCAGTCCCTTCTCCACCGTAGATCTTACACGTGTCCTCATCTCCTTTAGTCACGAGAACACCCCAGCCCAAGCTCCCCACTATCTTCAACGTTCTCTTCCGGACCCTCATCTTTTGACGTGTCATCATCTCCTTGAATCGAGGGACCCACTCGAGTACTTAGTCTTTTAGTTCTAGGGAGTCCTCTTAGCTCGAGCCTAATTCTAAGTCAACTTGACTTAGCCCCCAACCCTACCTAGGTGCATTAGTCAAACCCAACCTAGTTTGACTTTGACCGAACCCAGCTCACCTAGTCGATTTCTTCTTAGTTGACTTGAGCTCCTTTGACCTAACTCATCCTCAGCCCTAGGAACTCGGTCAACCCGAGCCCAGCTAGGACTAACCTAGTTGACTCGAGTCTAGCTCGAGTGACCCAGCTCACTTACCCCAACCGAGCCCAGCCTCGATCTACCCCAGCTCACCCAAGTGCCTAAGTCCTCGACCGAGCTTACCCTTAACCTCACTCTCTCTAGTTCTAGCTCTCGGCCTAACCTACCCTTTAGCTAGGTTAACCTCCCTATCGAACCTAAGCCCTGTTGACTCTCGGCCTACCCCAGCCCGAGCCCTCTTATCTTGACTGTCCTACCTGTAGAGCCCCGCCAGTCAAGCCCAGCCC
>NC_045145.1:1995428-2030687 GCF_008831285.2 Nymphaea colorata | reverse complement strand
CAGAATTAGATTAAATATAGGGGAGCAAATTAACCACTTGAATCTTGTTCATTCTCACACAAACTTGTGATTTCGATCAAATGAATCATTCAAAATGGATGTATTAATAAGTTAAAAACATTCAATTAAATATGCGTGATCAAATGACTCACTTAAATTCGACTAATGTTTATACAAACAACTGATTTCAATCGCTTATATCGCGTACTATAGATGTAACGACAAATTGAATTCTTTCGATTAACTATTAGGGATGAAACTAATGCATAGATCCATTTTTAACTATATGAACTTGTGTGATTTCAATCATTTAAACGTTCTTTATAAAAGTAATAAACGGTGAAACACATTAGCGATCAATTGAATGACTTGAATCACAAACTAACGCATGAATGTGCTTAAACATGCATGTTGAATGATTTAGTGGATTGAAATCACAAGCTTGAATGACCATAAATGACATTTAAGTGACTTACTTGTTGTATTTTAGTTAATATGATATGTTTCGCTAGTTATTACATCTATAATGAATGATTTAAATGGTTGAAACTAAAAGTTTATATGAAAAAAAATGAGATTCAAGTCGTTCGTTGATCGCTTATCATTACCTTAATGCGTTTCACTTGTTATTACATGTACAATGATTGATTTTGTTGATTGAAATCACAAGTTCAAATGGATGCAAATGAGATCCATGCATTACTTTGATCTCTTGTAGATAATCCAATGAGTTGAACTTGTAGTTACATGAATAAATCACAAGTTTTCATGAAAATGAATGAAATTGAAGTTGTTCATTTGATCTTTTATGGTTAATCTAATGTGTTTTACTTGTCATGATATGTATAAGGAATGATTTAAGTAATTGAAATCACCAATTCATATGGACATAAATCTGATGTATATTGTGAATGATCCAAGGGATTGAATTCACAAGTACGCATCAGTAGAGGTGGGATTTAAGTGATTCATTCGATCACACATATTTAATTGAATATGCATAACTTGATCAAATGAATCGCTTACATTCCACTCGTATTTAGACGAACTTGTGCTTTAAATCCCTTAGAAAGTTCACTATAAATGTAACAACAATAGCAAGGATCTAAGGGAATGAAATCACATGTTTGTATCAATACGGGTGAAACTACAAGGGATCAAACAATAGCCTAAACCCCATTTGTATCCATATGAACTTGTGATTTAATTCATTTAAGTTGGTCATTATAGATGTAATAGCAAGTGAAACGCATTAGATACACTATAAGCGCGCAAATGAACGACTTGAATCTTATTTGTTTTCATACAAACTTGAGATTTCAATCAACTAAATCATTCAATATAGATGCAACAACAAGTTAAGTACATTCAATCAAATGTGTGTGATCAAATGAATCACTTAAATACCACTCGTACTGATACGAACTTGTGATTTCAATACCTTAGGTCATTCACTATAAATATAACAAGTTAAACTCATTGAATTAAGTAAAAGGGATCAAACAAAAGCATAGATACCACTTGTATCCATAAGAACTTGGGATTTCAATCATTTAAACCGTTCATCACACATGTAATAACAAGTGAAACAGATTAGATTAAATATAGGGGAGCAAATTAACCACTTGAATCTTGTTCATTCTCACACAAACTTGTGATTTCGATCAAATGAATCATTCAAAATGGATGTATTAATAAGTTAAAAACATTCAATTAAATATGCGTGATCAAATGACTCACTTAAATTCGACTAATGTTTATACAAACAACTGATTTCAATCGCTTATATCGCGTACTATAGATGTAACGACAAATTGAATTCTTTCGATTAACTATTAGGGATGAAACTAATGCATAGATCCATTTTTAACTATATGAACTTGTGTGATTTCAATCATTTAAACGT
The DNA here is from genome assembly GCF_008831285.2 of Nymphaea colorata. Classification (NCBI taxonomy): domain Eukaryota; kingdom Viridiplantae; phylum Streptophyta; class Magnoliopsida; order Nymphaeales; family Nymphaeaceae; genus Nymphaea; species Nymphaea colorata. The sequence goes on along the minus strand of NC_045145.1, from coordinate 2,028,781 downwards.
TCTTTATAAAAGTAATAAACGGTGAAACACATTAGCGATCAATTGAATGACTTGAATCACAAACTAACGCATGAATGTGCTTAAACATGCATGTTGAATGATTTAGTGGATTGAAATCACAAGCTTGAATGACCATAAATGACATTTAAGTGACTTACTTGTTGTATTTTAGTTAATATGATATGTTTCGCTAGTTATTACATCTATAATGAATGATTTAAATGGTTGAAACTAAAAGTTTATATGAAAAAAAATGAGATTCAAGTCGTTCGTTTGATCGCTTATCATTACCTTAATGCGTTTCACTTGTTATTACATGTACAATGATTGATTTTGTTGATTGAAATCACAAGTTCAAATGGATGCAAATGAGATCCATGCATTACTTTGATCTCTTGTAGATAATCCAATGAGTTGAACTTGTAGTTACATGAATAAATCACAAGTTTTCATGAAAATGAATGAAATTGAAGTTGTTCATTTGATCTTTTATGGTTAATCTAATGTGTTTTACTTGTCATGATATGTATAAGGAATGATTTAAGTAATTGAAATCACCAATTCATATGGACATAAATCTGATGTATATTGTGAATGATCCAAGGGATTGAATTCACAAGTACGCATCAGTAGAGGTGGGATTTAAGTGATTCATTCGATCACACATATTTAATTGAATATGCATAACTTGATCAAATGAATCGCTTACATTCCACTCGTATTTAGACGAACTTGTGCTTTAAATCCCTTAGAAAGTTCACTATAAATGTAACAACAATAGCAAGGATCTAAGGGAATGAAATCACATGTTTGTATCAATACGGGTGAAACTACAAGGGATCAAACAATAGCCTAAACCCCATTTGTATCCATATGAACTTGTGATTTAATTCATTTAAGTTGGTCATTATAGATGTAATAGCAAGTGAAACGCATTAGATACACTATAAGCGCGCAAATGAACGACTTGAATCTTATTTGTTTTCATACAAACTTGAGATTTCAATCAACTAAATCATTCAATATAGATGCAACAACAAGTTAAGTACATTCAATCAAATGTGTGTGATCAAATGAATCACTTAAATACCACTCGTACTGATACGAACTTGTGATTTCAATACCTTAGGTCATTCACTATAAATATAACAAGTTAAACTCATTGAATTAAGTAAAAGGGATCAAACAAAAGCATAGATACCACTTGTATCCATAAGAACTTGGGATTTCAATCATTTAAACCGTTCATCACACATGTAATAACAAGTGAAACAGATTAGATTAAATATAGGGGAGCAAATTAACCACTTGAATCTTGTTCATTCTCACACAAACTTGTGATTTCGATCAAATGAATCATTCAAAATGGATGTATTAATAAGTTAAAAACATTCAATTAAATATGCGTGATCAAATGACTCACTTAAATTCGACTAATGTTTATACAAACAACTGATTTCAATCGCTTATATCGCGTACTATAGATGTAACGACAAATTGAATTCTTTCGATTAACTATTAGGGATGAAACTAATGCATAGATCCCATTTTTAACTATATGAACTTGTGTGATTTCAATCATTTAAACGTTCTTTATAAAAGTAATAAACGGTGAAACACATTAGCGATCAATTGAATGACTTGAATCACAAACTAACGCATGAATGTGCTTAAACATGCATGTTGAATGATTTAGTGGATTGAAATCACAAGCTTGAATGACCATAAATGACATTTAAGTGACTTACTTGTTGTATTTTAGTTAATATGATATGTTTCGCTAGTTATTACATCTATAATGAATGATTTAAATGGTTGAAACTAAAAGTTTATATGAAAAAAAATGAGATTCAAGTCGTTCGTTTGATCGCTTATCATTACCTTAATGCGTTTCACTTGTTATTACATGTACAATGATTGATTTTGTTGATTGAAATCACAAGTTCAAATGGATGCAAATGAGATCCATGCATTACTTTGATCTCTTGTAGATAATCCAATGAGTTGAACTTGTAGTTACATGAATAAATCACAAGTTTTCATGAAAATGAATGAAATTGAAGTTGTTCATTTGATCTTTTATGGTTAATCTAATGTGTTTTACTTGTCATGATATGTATAAGGAATGATTTAAGTAATTGAAATCACCAATTCATATGGACATAAATCTGATGTATATTGTGAATGATCCAAGGGATTGAATTCACAAGTACGCATCAGTAGAGGTGGGATTTAAGTGATTCATTCGATCACACATATTTAATTGAATATGCATAACTTGATCAAATGAATCGCTTACATTCCACTCGTATTTAGACGAACTTGTGCTTTAAATCCCTTAGAAAGTTCACTATAAATGTAACAACAATAGCAAGGATCTAAGGGAATGAAATCACATGTTTGTATCAATACGGGTGAAACTACAAGGGATCAAACAATAGCCTAAACCCCATTTGTATCCATATGAACTTGTGATTTAATTCATTTAAGTTGGTCATTATAGATGTAATAGCAAGTGAAACGCATTAGATACACTATAAGCGCGCAAATGAACGACTTGAATCTTATTTGTTTTCATACAAACTTGAGATTTCAATCAACTAAATCATTCAATATAGATGCAACAACAAGTTAAGTACATTCAATCAAATGTGTGTGATCAAATGAATCACTTAAATACCACTCGTACTGATACGAACTTGTGATTTCAATACCTTAGGTCATTCACTATAAATATAACAAGTTAAACTCATTGAATTAAGTAAAAGGGATCAAACAAAAGCATAGATACCACTTGTATCCATAAGAACTTGGGATTTCAATCATTTAAACCGTTCATCACACATGTAATAACAAGTGAAACAGATTAGATTAAATATAGGGGAGCAAATTAACCACTTGAATCTTGTTCATTCTCACACAAACTTGTGATTTCGATCAAATGAATCATTCAAAATGGATGTATTAATAAGTTAAAAACATTCAATTAAATATGCGTGATCAAATGACTCACTTAAATTCGACTAATGTTTATACAAACAACTGATTTCAATCGCTTATATCGCGTACTATAGATGTAACGACAAATTGAATTCTTTCGATTAACTATTAGGGATGAAACTAATGCATAGATCCATTTTTAACTATATGAACTTGTGTGATTTCAATCATTTAAACGTTCTTTATAAAAGTAATAAACGGTGAAACACATTAGCGATCAATTGAATGACTTGAATCACAAACTAACGCATGAATGTGCTTAAACATGCATGTTGAATGATTTAGTGGATTGAAATCACAAGCTTGAATGACCATAAATGACATTTAAGTGACTTACTTGTTGTATTTTAGTTAATATGATATGTTTCGCTAGTTATTACATCTATAATGAATGATTTAAATGGTTGAAACTAAAAGTTTATATGAAAAAAAATGAGATTCAAGTCGTTCGTTTGATCGCTTATCATTACCTTAATGCGTTTCACTTGTTATTACATGTACAATGATTGATTTTGTTGATTGAAATCACAAGTTCAAATGGATGCAAATGAGATCCATGCATTACTTTGATCTCTTGTAGATAATCCAATGAGTTGAACTTGTAGTTACATGAATAAATCACAAGTTTTCATGAAAATGAATGAAATTGAAGTTGTTCATTTGATCTTTTATGGTTAATCTAATGTGTTTTACTTGTCATGATATGTATAAGGAATGATTTAAGTAATTGAAATCACCAATTCATATGGACATAAATCTGATGTATATTGTGAATGATCCAAGGGATTGAATTCACAAGTACGCATCAGTAGAGGTGGGATTTAAGTGATTCATTCGATCACACATATTTAATTGAATATGCATAACTTGATCAAATGAATCGCTTACATTCCACTCGTATTTAGACGAACTTGTGCTTTAAATCCCTTAGAAAGTTCACTATAAATGTAACAACAATAGCAAGGATCTAAGGGAATGAAATCACATGTTTGTATCAATACGGGTGAAACTACAAGGGATCAAACATAGCCTAAACCCCATTTGTATCCATATGAACTTGTGATTTAATTCATTTAAGTTGGTCATTATAGATGTAATAGCAAGTGAAACGCATTAGATACACTATAAGCGCGCAAATGAACGACTTGAATCTTATTTGTTTTCATACAAACTTGAGATTTCAATCAACTAAATCATTCAATATAGATGCAACAACAAGTTAAGTACATTCAATCAAATGTGTGTGATCAAATGAATCACTTAAATACCACTCGTACTGATACGAACTTGTGATTTCAATACCTTAGGTCATTCACTATAAATATAACAAGTTAAACTCATTGAATTAAGTAAAAGGGATCAAACAAAAGCATAGATACCACTTGTATCCATAAGAACTTGGATTTCAATCATTTAAACCGTTCATCACACATGTAATAACAAGTGAAACAGATTAGATTAAATATAGGGGAGCAAATTAACCACTTGAATCTTGTTCATTCTCACACAAACTTGTGATTTCGATCAAATGAATCATTCAAAATGGATGTATTAATAAGTTAAAAACATTCAATTAAATATGCGTGATCAAATGACTCACTTAAATTCGACTAATGTTTATACAAACAACTGATTTCAATCGCTTATATCGCGTACTATAGATGTAACGACAAATTGAATTCTTTCGATTAACTATTAGGGATGAAACTAATGCATAGATCCCATTTTTAACTATATGAACTTGTGTGATTTCAATCATTTAAACGTTCTTTATAAAAGTAATAAACGGTGAAACACATTAGCGATCAATTGAATGACTTGAATCACAAACTAACGCATGAATGTGCTTAAACATGCATGTTGAATGATTTAGTGGATTGAAATCACAAGCTTGAATGACCATAAATGACATTTAAGTGACTTACTTGTTGTATTTTAGTTAATATGATATGTTTCGCTAGTTATTACATCTATAATGAATGATTTAAATGGTTGAAACTAAAAGTTTATATGAAAAAAAATGAGATTCAAGTCGTTCGTTTGATCGCTTATCATTACCTTAATGCGTTTCACTTGTTATTACATGTACAATGATTGATTTTGTTGATTGAAATCACAAGTTCAAATGGATGCAAATGAGATCCATGCATTACTTTGATCTCTTGTAGATAATCCAATGAGTTGAACTTGTAGTTACATGAATAAATCACAAGTTTTCATGAAAATGAATGAAATTGAAGTTGTTCATTTGATCTTTTATGGTTAATCTAATGTGTTTTACTTGTCATGATATGTATAAGGAATGATTTAAGTAATTGAAATCACCAATTCATATGGACATAAATCTGATGTATATTGTGAATGATCCAAGGGATTGAATTCACAAGTACGCATCAGTAGAGGTGGGATTTAAGTGATTCATTCGATCACACATATTTAATTGAATATGCATAACTTGATCAAATGAATCGCTTACATTCCACTCGTATTTAGACGAACTTGTGCTTTAAATCCCTTAGAAAGTTCACTATAAATGTAACAACAATAGCAAGGATCTAAGGGAATGAAATCACATGTTTGTATCAATACGGGTGAAACTACAAGGGATCAAACAATAGCCTAAACCCCATTTGTATCCATATGAACTTGTGATTTAATTCATTTAAGTTGGTCATTATAGATGTAATAGCAAGTGAAACGCATTAGATACACTATAAGCGCGCAAATGAACGACTTGAATCTTATTTGTTTTCATACAAACTTGAGATTTCAATCAACTAAATCATTCAATATAGATGCAACAACAAGTTAAGTACATTCAATCAAATGTGTGTGATCAAATGAATCACTTAAATACCACTCGTACTGATACGAACTTGTGATTTCAATACCTTAGGTCATTCACTATAAATATAACAAGTTAAACTCATTGAATTAAGTAAAAGGGATCAAACAAAAGCATAGATACCACTTGTATCCATAAGAACTTGGGATTTCAATCATTTAAACCGTTCATCACACATGTAATAACAAGTGAAACAGATTAGATTAAATATAGGGGAGCAAATTAACCACTTGAATCTTGTTCATTCTCACACAAACTTGTGATTTCGATCAAATGAATCATTCAAAATGGATGTATTAATAAGTTAAAAACATTCAATTAAATATGCGTGATCAAATGACTCACTTAAATTCGACTAATGTTTATACAAACAACTGATTTCAATCGCTTATATCGCGTACTATAGATGTAACGACAAATTGAATTCTTTCGATTAACTATTAGGGATGAAACTAATGCATAGATCCCATTTTTAACTATATGAACTTGTGTGATTTCAATCATTTAAACGTTCTTTATAAAAGTAATAAACGGTGAAACACATTAGCGATCAATTGAATGACTTGAATCACAAACTAACGCATGAATGTGCTTAAACATGCATGTTGAATGATTTAGTGGATTGAAATCACAAGCTTGAATGACCATAAATGACATTTAAGTGACTTACTTGTTGTATTTTAGTTAATATGATATGTTTCGCTAGTTATTACATCTATAATGAATGATTTAAATGGTTGAAACTAAAAGTTTATATGAAAAAAAATGAGATTCAAGTCGTTCGTTTGATCGCTTATCATTACCTTAATGCGTTTCACTTGTTATTACATGTACAATGATTGATTTTGTTGATTGAAATCACAAGTTCAAATGGATGCAAATGAGATCCATGCATTACTTTGATCTCTTGTAGATAATCCAATGAGTTGAACTTGTAGTTACATGAATAAATCACAAGTTTTCATGAAAATGAATGAAATTGAAGTTGTTCATTTGATCTTTTATGGTTAATCTAATGTGTTTTACTTGTCATGATATGTATAAGGAATGATTTAAGTAATTGAAATCACCAATTCATATGGACATAAATCTGATGTATATTGTGAATGATCCAAGGGATTGAATTCACAAGTACGCATCAGTAGAGGTGGGATTTAAGTGATTCATTCGATCACACATATTTAATTGAATATGCATAACTTGATCAAATGAATCGCTTACATTCCACTCGTATTTAGACGAACTTGTGCTTTAAATCCCTTAGAAAGTTCACTATAAATGTAACAACAATAGCAAGGATCTAAGGGAATGAAATCACATGTTTGTATCAATACGGGTGAAACTACAAGGGATCAAACAATAGCCTAAACCCCATTTGTATCCATATGAACTTGTGATTTAATTCATTTAAGTTGGTCATTATAGATGTAATAGCAAGTGAAACGCATTAGATACACTATAAGCGCGCAAATGAACGACTTGAATCTTATTTGTTTTCATACAAACTTGAGATTTCAATCAACTAAATCATTCAATATAGATGCAACAACAAGTTAAGTACATTCAATCAAATGTGTGTGATCAAATGAATCACTTAAATACCACTCGTACTGATACGAACTTGTGATTTCAATACCTTAGGTCATTCACTATAAATATAACAAGTTAAACTCATTGAATTAAGTAAAAGGGATCAAACAAAAGCATAGATACCACTTGTATCCATAAGAACTTGGGATTTCAATCATTTAAACCGTTCATCACACATGTAATAACAAGTGAAACAGATTAGATTAAATATAGGGGAGCAAATTAACCACTTGAATCTTGTTCATTCTCACACAAACTTGTGATTTCGATCAAATGAATCATTCAAAATGGATGTATTAATAAGTTAAAAACATTCAATTAAATATGCGTGATCAAATGACTCACTTAAATTCGACTAATGTTTATACAAACAACTGATTTCAATCGCTTATATCGCGTACTATAGATGTAACGACAAATTGAATTCTTTCGATTAACTATTAGGGATGAAACTAATGCATAGATCCATTTTTAACTATATGAACTTGTGTGATTTCAATCATTTAAACGTTCTTTATAAAAGTAATAAACGGTGAAACACATTAGCGATCAATTGAATGACTTGAATCACAAACTAACGCATGAATGTGCTTAAACATGCATGTTGAATGATTTAGTGGATTGAAATCACAAGCTTGAATGACCATAAATGACATTTAAGTGACTTACTTGTTGTATTTTAGTTAATATGATATGTTTCGCTAGTTATTACATCTATAATGAATGATTTAAATGGTTGAAACTAAAAGTTTATATGAAAAAAAATGAGATTCAAGTCGTTCGTTTGATCGCTTATCATTACCTTAATGCGTTTCACTTGTTATTACATGTACAATGATTGATTTTGTTGATTGAAATCACAAGTTCAAATGGATGCAAATGAGATCCATGCATTACTTTGATCTCTTGTAGATAATCCAATGAGTTGAACTTGTAGTTACATGAATAAATCACAAGTTTTCATGAAAATGAATGAAATTGAAGTTGTTCATTTGATCTTTTATGGTTAATCTAATGTGTTTTACTTGTCATGATATGTATAAGGAATGATTTAAGTAATTGAAATCACCAATTCATATGGACATAAATCTGATGTATATTGTGAATGATCCAAGGGATTGAATTCACAAGTACGCATCAGTAGAGGTGGGATTTAAGTGATTCATTCGATCACACATATTTAATTGAATATGCATAACTTGATCAAATGAATCGCTTACATTCCACTCGTATTTAGACGAACTTGTGCTTTAAATCCCTTAGAAAGTTCACTATAAATGTAACAACAATAGCAAGGATCTAAGGGAATGAAATCACATGTTTGTATCAATACGGGTGAAACTACAAGGGATCAAACAATAGCCTAAACCCCATTTGTATCCATATGAACTTGTGATTTAATTCATTTAAGTTGGTCATTATAGATGTAATAGCAAGTGAAACGCATTAGATACACTATAAGCGCGCAAATGAACGACTTGAATCTTATTTGTTTTCATACAAACTTGAGATTTCAATCAACTAAATCATTCAATATAGATGCAACAACAAGTTAAGTACATTCAATCAAATGTGTGTGATCAAATGAATCACTTAAATACCACTCGTACTGATACGAACTTGTGATTTCAATACCTTAGGTCATTCACTATAAATATAACAAGTTAAACTCATTGAATTAAGTAAAAGGGATCAAACAAAAGCATAGATACCACTTGTATCCATAAGAACTTGGATTTCAATCATTTAAACCGTTCATCACACATGTAATAACAAGTGAAACAGATTAGATTAAATATAGGGGAGCAAATTAACCACTTGAATCTTGTTCATTCTCACACAAACTTGTGATTTCGATCAAATGAATCATTCAAAATGGATGTATTAATAAGTTAAAAACATTCAATTAAATATGCGTGATCAAATGACTCACTTAAATTCGACTAATGTTTATACAAACAACTGATTTCAATCGCTTATATCGCGTACTATAGATGTAACGACAAATTGAATTCTTTCGATTAACTATTAGGGATGAAACTAATGCATAGATCCCATTTTTAACTATATGAACTTGTGTGATTTCAATCATTTAAACGTTCTTTATAAAAGTAATAAACGGTGAAACACATTAGCGATCAATTGAATGACTTGAATCACAAACTAACGCATGAATGTGCTTAAACATGCATGTTGAATGATTTAGTGGATTGAAATCACAAGCTTGAATGACCATAAATGACATTTAAGTGACTTACTTGTTGTATTTTAGTTAATATGATATGTTTCGCTAGTTATTACATCTATAATGAATGATTTAAATGGTTGAAACTAAAAGTTTATATGAAAAAAAATGAGATTCAAGTCGTTCGTTTGATCGCTTATCATTACCTTAATGCGTTTCACTTGTTATTACATGTACAATGATTGATTTTGTTGATTGAAATCACAAGTTCAAATGGATGCAAATGAGATCCATGCATTACTTTGATCTCTTGTAGATAATCCAATGAGTTGAACTTGTAGTTACATGAATAAATCACAAGTTTTCATGAAAATGAATGAAATTGAAGTTGTTCATTTGATCTTTTATGGTTAATCTAATGTGTTTTACTTGTCATGATATGTATAAGGAATGATTTAAGTAATTGAAATCACCAATTCATATGGACATAAATCTGATGTATATTGTGAATGATCCAAGGGATTGAATTCACAAGTACGCATCAGTAGAGGTGGGATTTAAGTGATTCATTCGATCACACATATTTAATTGAATATGCATAACTTGATCAAATGAATCGCTTACATTCCACTCGTATTTAGACGAACTTGTGCTTTAAATCCCTTAGAAAGTTCACTATAAATGTAACAACAATAGCAAGGATCTAAGGGAATGAAATCACATGTTTGTATCAATACGGGTGAAACTACAAGGGATCAAACAATAGCCTAAACCCCATTTGTATCCATATGAACTTGTGATTTAATTCATTTAAGTTGGTCATTATAGATGTAATAGCAAGTGAAACGCATTAGATACACTATAAGCGCGCAAATGAACGACTTGAATCTTATTTGTTTTCATACAAACTTGAGATTTCAATCAACTAAATCATTCAATATAGATGCAACAACAAGTTAAGTACATTCAATCAAATGTGTGTGATCAAATGAATCACTTAAATACCACTCGTACTGATACGAACTTGTGATTTCAATACCTTAGGTCATTCACTATAAATATAACAAGTTAAACTCATTGAATTAAGTAAAAGGGATCAAACAAAAGCATAGATACCACTTGTATCCATAAGAACTTGGGATTTCAATCATTTAAACCGTTCATCACACATGTAATAACAAGTGAAACAGATTAGATTAAATATAGGGGAGCAAATTAACCACTTGAATCTTGTTCATTCTCACACAAACTTGTGATTTCGATCAAATGAATCATTCAAAATGGATGTATTAATAAGTTAAAAACATTCAATTAAATATGCGTGATCAAATGACTCACTTAAATTCGACTAATGTTTATACAAACAACTGATTTCAATCGCTTATATCGCGTACTATAGATGTAACGACAAATTGAATTCTTTCGATTAACTATTAGGGATGAAACTAATGCATAGATCCCATTTTTAACTATATGAACTTGTGTGATTTCAATCATTAAACGTTCTTTATAAAAGTAATAAACGGTGAAACACATTAGCGATCAATTGAATGACTTGAATCACAAACTAACGCATGAATGTGCTTAAACATGCATGTTGAATGATTTAGTGGATTGAAATCACAAGCTTGAATGACCATAAATGACATTTAAGTGACTTACTTGTTGTATTTTAGTTAATATGATATGTTTCGCTAGTTATTACATCTATAATGAATGATTTAAATGGTTGAAACTAAAAGTTTATATGAAAAAAAATGAGATTCAAGTCGTTCGTTTGATCGCTTATCATTACCTTAATGCGTTTCACTTGTTATTACATGTACAATGATTGATTTTGTTGATTGAAATCACAAGTTCAAATGGATGCAAATGAGATCCATGCATTACTTTGATCTCTTGTAGATAATCCAATGAGTTGAACTTGTAGTTACATGAATAAATCACAAGTTTTCATGAAAATGAATGAAATTGAAGTTGTTCATTTGATCTTTTATGGTTAATCTAATGTGTTTTACTTGTCATGATATGTATAAGGAATGATTTAAGTAATTGAAATCACCAATTCATATGGACATAAATCTGATGTATATTGTGAATGATCCAAGGGATTGAATTCACAAGTACGCATCAGTAGAGGTGGGATTTAAGTGATTCATTCGATCACACATATTTAATTGAATATGCATAACTTGATCAAATGAATCGCTTACATTCCACTCGTATTTAGACGAACTTGTGCTTTAAATCCCTTAGAAAGTTCACTATAAATGTAACAACAATAGCAAGGATCTAAGGGAATGAAATCACATGTTTGTATCAATACGGGTGAAACTACAAGGGATCAAACAATAGCCTAAACCCCATTTGTATCCATATGAACTTGTGATTTAATTCATTTAAGTTGGTCATTATAGATGTAATAGCAAGTGAAACGCATTAGATACACTATAAGCGCGCAAATGAACGACTTGAATCTTATTTGTTTTCATACAAACTTGAGATTTCAATCAACTAAATCATTCAATATAGATGCAACAACAAGTTAAGTACATTCAATCAAATGTGTGTGATCAAATGAATCACTTAAATACCACTCGTACTGATACGAACTTGTGATTTCAATACCTTAGGTCATTCACTATAAATATAACAAGTTAAACTCATTGAATTAAGTAAAAGGGATCAAACAAAAGCATAGATACCACTTGTATCCATAAGAACTTGGGATTTCAATCATTTAAACCGTTCATCACACATGTAATAACAAGTGAAACAGATTAGATTAAATATAGGGGAGCAAATTAACCACTTGAATCTTGTTCATTCTCACACAAACTTGTGATTTCGATCAAATGAATCATTCAAAATGGATGTATTAATAAGTTAAAAACATTCAATTAAATATGCGTGATCAAATGACTCACTTAAATTCGACTAATGTTTATACAAACAACTGATTTCAATCGCTTATATCGCGTACTATAGATGTAACGACAAATTGAATTCTTTCGATTAACTATTAGGGATGAAACTAATGCATAGATCCCATTTTTAACTATATGAACTTGTGTGATTTCAATCATTTAAACGTTCTTTATAAAAGTAATAAACGGTGAAACACATTAGCGATCAATTGAATGACTTGAATCACAAACTAACGCATGAATGTGCTTAAACATGCATGTTGAATGATTTAGTGGATTGAAATCACAAGCTTGAATGACCATAAATGACATTTAAGTGACTTACTTGTTGTATTTTAGTTAATATGATATGTTTCGCTAGTTATTACATCTATAATGAATGATTTAAATGGTTGAAACTAAAAGTTTATATGAAAAAAAATGAGATTCAAGTCGTTCGTTTGATCGCTTATCATTACCTTAATGCGTTTCACTTGTTATTACATGTACAATGATTGATTTTGTTGATTGAAATCACAAGTTCAAATGGATGCAAATGAGATCCATGCATTACTTTGATCTCTTGTAGATAATCCAATGAGTTGAACTTGTAGTTACATGAATAAATCACAAGTTTTCATGAAAATGAATGAAATTGAAGTTGTTCATTTGATCTTTTATGGTTAATCTAATGTGTTTTACTTGTCATGATATGTATAAGGAATGATTTAAGTAATTGAAATCACCAATTCATATGGACATAAATCTGATGTATATTGTGAATGATCCAAGGGATTGAATTCACAAGTACGCATCAGTAGAGGTGGGATTTAAGTGATTCATTCGATCACACATATTTAATTGAATATGCATAACTTGATCAAATGAATCGCTTACATTCCACTCGTATTTAGACGAACTTGTGCTTTAAATCCCTTAGAAAGTTCACTATAAATGTAACAACAATAGCAAGGATCTAAGGGAATGAAATCACATGTTTGTATCAATACGGGTGAAACTACAAGGGATCAAACATAGCCTAAACCCCATTTGTATCCATATGAACTTGTGATTTAATTCATTTAAGTTGGTCATTATAGATGTAATAGCAAGTGAAACGCATTAGATACACTATAAGCGCGCAAATGAACGACTTGAATCTTATTTGTTTTCATACAAACTTGAGATTTCAATCAACTAAATCATTCAATATAGATGCAACAACAAGTTAAGTACATTCAATCAAATGTGTGTGATCAAATGAATCACTTAAATACCACTCGTACTGATACGAACTTGTGATTTCAATACCTTAGGTCATTCACTATAAATATAACAAGTTAAACTCATTGAATTAAGTAAAAGGGATCAACAAAAGCATAGATACCACTTGTATCCATAAGAACTTGGGATTTCAATCATTTAAACCGTTCATCACACATGTAATAACAAGTGAAACAGATTAGATTAAATATAGGGAGCAAATTAACCACTTGAATCTTGTTCATTCTCACACAAACTTGTGATTTCGATCAAATGAATCATTCAAAATGGATGTATTAATAAGTTAAAAACATTCAATTAAATATGCGTGATCAAATGACTCACTTAAATTCGACTAATGTTTATACAAACAACTGATTTCAATCGCTTATATCGCGTACTATAGATGTAACGACAAATTGAATTCTTTCGATTAACTATTAGGGATGAAACTAATGCATAGATCCATTTTTAACTATATGAACTTGTGTGATTTCAATCATTTAAACGTTCTTTATAAAAGTAATAAACGGTGAAACACATTAGCGATCAATTGAATGATTGAATCACAAACTAACGTGATTTTTTTTTTTTTTTTTTTTTTTTTTTTTTTTTTTTTTTTTTTTTTTTTTTTTTTTTTTTTTTTTTTTTTTTTTTTTTTTTTTTTTTTTTTTTTTTTTTTTTTTTTTTTTTTTTTTTTTTTTTTTTTTTTTTTTTTTTTTTTTTTTTTTTTTTTTTTTTTTTTTTTTTTTTTTTTTTTTTTTTTTTTTTTTTTTTTTTTTTTTTTTTTTTTTTTTTTTTTTTTTTTTTTTTTTTTTTATTTGCTTAAACATTTTATCCATATGAATTGTGATTTAATTCATTTAAGTTGTCATTATAGATGTAATACAAGTGAAACGCATTAGATACACTATAAGCGCGCAAATGAACGACTTGAATCTTATTTGTTTTCATACAACTTGAGATTTCAATCAACTAATCATTCAATATAGATGCAACAACAAGTTAAGTACATTCAATCAAATGTGTGTGATCAAATGAATCACTTAAATACCACTCGTACTGATACGAACTTGTGATTTCAATACCTTAGGTCATTCACTATAAATATAACAAGTTAAACTCATTGAATTAAGTAAAAGGGATCAAACAAAAGCATAGATACCACTTGTATCCATAAGAACTTGGATTTCAATCATTTAAACCGTTCATACACATGTAATAACAAGTGAAACAGATTAGATTAAATATAGGGGAGCAAATTAACCACTTGAATCTTGTTCATTCTCACACAAACTTGTGATTTCGATCAAATGAATCATTCAAAATGGATGTATTAATAAGTTAAAAACATTCAATTAAATATGCGTGATCAAATGACTCACTTAAATTCGACTAATGTTTATACAAACAACTGATTTCAATCGCTTATATCGCGTACTATAGATGTAACGACAAATTGAATTCTTTCGATTAACTATTAGGGATGAAACTAATGCATAGATCCATTTTTAACTATATGAACTTGTGTGATTTCAATCATTTAAACGTTCTTTATAAAAGTAATAAACGGTGAAACACATTAGCGATCAATTGAATGACTTGAATCACAAACTAACGCATGAATGTGCTTAAACATGCATGTTGAATGATTTAGTGGATTGAAATCACAAGCTTGAATGACCATAAATGACATTTAAGTGACTTACTTGTTGTATTTTAGTTAATATGATATGTTTCGCTAGTTATTACATCTATAATGAATGATTTAAATGGTTGAAACTAAAAGTTTATATGAAAAAAAATGAGATTCAAGTCGTTCGTTTGATCGCTTATCATTACCTTAATGCGTTTCACTTGTTATTACATGTACAATGATTGATTTTGTTGATTGAAATCACAAGTTCAAATGGATGCAAATGAGATCCATGCATTACTTTGATCTCTTGTAGATAATCCAATGAGTTGAACTTGTAGTTACATGAATAAATCACAAGTTTTCATGAAAATGAATGAAATTGAAGTTGTTCATTTGATCTTTTATGGTTAATCTAATGTGTTTTACTTGTCATGATATGTATAAGGAATGATTTAAGTAATTGAAATCACCAATTCATATGGACATAAATCTGATGTATATTGTGAATGATCCAAGGGATTGAATTCACAAGTACGCATCAGTAGAGGTGGGATTTAAGTGATTCATTCGATCACACATATTTAATTGAATATGCATAACTTGATCAAATGAATCGCTTACATTCCACTCGTATTTAGACGAACTTGTGCTTTAAATCCCTTAGAAAGTTCACTATAAATGTAACAACAATAGCAAGGATCTAAGGGAATGAAATCACATGTTTGTATCAATACGGGTGAAACTACAAGGGATCAAACTATAGCCTAAACCCCATTTGTATCCATATGAACTTGTGATTTAATTCATTTAAGTTGTCATTATAGATGTAATAGCAAGTGAAACGCATTAGATACACTATAAGCGCGCAAATGAACGACTTGAATCTTATTTGTTTTCATACAAACTTGAGATTTCAATCAACTAAATCATTCAATATAGATGCAACAACAAGTTAAGTACATTCAATCAAATGTGTGTGATCAAATGAATCACTTAAATACCACTCGTACTGATACGAACTTGTGATTTCAATACCTTAGGTCATTCACTATAAATATAACAAGTTAAACTCATTGAATTAAGTAAAAGGGATCAAACAAAAGCATAGATACCACTTGTATCCATAAGAACTTGGGATTTCAATCATTTAAACCGTTCATCACACATGTAATAACAAGTGAAACAGATTAGATTAAATATAGGGGAGCAAATTAACCACTTGAATCTTGTTCATTCTCACACAAACTTGTGATTTCGATCAAATGAATCATTCAAAATGGATGTATTAATAAGTTAAAAACATTCAATTAAATATGCGTGATCAAATGACTCACTTAAATTCGACTAATGTTTATACAAACAACTGATTTCAATCGCTTATATCGCGTACTATAGATGTAACGACAAATTGAATTCTTTCGATTAACTATTAGGGATGAAACTAATGCATAGATCCCATTTTTAACTATATGAACTTGTGTGATTTCAATCATTTAAACGTTCTTTATAAAAGTAATAAACGGTGAAACACATTAGCGATCAATTGAATGACTTGAATCACAAACTAACGCATGAATGTGCTTAAACATGCATGTTGAATGATTTAGTGGATTGAAATCACAAGCTTGAATGACCATAAATGACATTTAAGTGACTTACTTGTTGTATTTTAGTTAATATGATATGTTTCGCTAGTTATTACATCTATAATGAATGATTTAAATGGTTGAAACTAAAAGTTTATATGAAAAAAAATGAGATTCAAGTCGTTCGTTTGATCGCTTATCATTACCTTAATGCGTTTCACTTGTTATTACATGTACAATGATTGATTTTGTTGATTGAAATCACAAGTTCAAATGGATGCAAATGAGATCCATGCATTACTTTGATCTCTTGTAGATAATCCAATGAGTTGAACTTGTAGTTACATGAATAAATCACAAGTTTTCATGAAAATGAATGAAATTGAAGTTGTTCATTTGATCTTTTATGGTTAATCTAATGTGTTTTACTTGTCATGATATGTATAAGAATGATTTAAGTAATTGAAATCAAATTCATATGACATAAATCTGATGTATATGTGAATGATCAAGGATTGAATTCACAATACGCATCATAGAGGTGGGATTTAAGTGATTCATTCGATCACACATATTTAATTGAATATGCATAATTGATCAAATGAATCGCTTATTTATTTATTTGATCATTAATAATATAATGAATGATTACATATGAACTTGTTTATTTCATATATGTATAAAATGATTTAAGTAATTGAAATCACAATCATATGAATAAATCTGATATATGTGAATGATCCAAGGATTGAATTCACAAGTACGCATCAGAGAGGTGGATTTAAGTGATTCATTCGATCACACATATTTAATTGAATATGCATAACTTGATCAAATGAATCGCTTACATTCCACTCGTATTTAGACGAACTTGTGCTTTAAATCCCTTAGAAAGTTCACTATAAATGTAACAACAATAGCAAGGATCTAAGGGAATGAAATCACATGTTTGTATCAATACGGGTGAAACTACAAGGGATCAAACTATAGCTAAACCCCATTTGTATCCATATGAACTTGTGATTTAATTCATTTAAGTTAGTCATTATAGATGTAATACAAGTGAAACGCATTAGATACACTATAAGCGCGCAAATGAACGACTTGAATCTTATTTGTTTTCATACAAACTTGAGATTTCAATCAACTAAATCATTCAATATAGATGCAACAACAAGTTAAGTACATTCAATCAAATGTGTGTGATCAAATGAATCACTTAAATACCACTCGTACTGATACGAACTTGTGATTTCAATACCTTAGGTCATTCACTATAAATATAACAAGTTAAACTCATTGAATTAAGTAAAAGGGATCAAACAAAAGCATAGATACCACTTGTATCCATAAGAACTTGGATTTCAATCATTTAAACCGTTCATTACACATGTAATAACAAGTGAAACAGATTAGATTAAATATAGGGGAGCAAATTAACCACTTGAATCTTGTTCATTCTCACACAAACTTGTGATTTCGATCAAATGAATCATTCAAAATGGATGTATTAATAAGTTAAAAACATTCAATTAAATATGCGTGATCAAATGACTCACTTAAATTCGACTAATGTTTATACAAACAACTGATTTCAATCGCTTATATCGCGTACTATAGATGTAACGACAAATTGAATTCTTTCGATTAACTATTAGGGATGAAACTAATGCATAGATCCCATTTTTAACTATATGAACTTGTGTGATTTCAATCATTTAAACGTTCTTTATAAAAGTAATAAACGGTGAAACACATTAGCGATCAATTGAATGACTTGAATCACAAACTAACGCATGAATGTGCTTAAACATGCATGTTGAATGATTTAGTGGATTGAAATCACAAGCTTGAATGACCATAAATGACATTTAAGTGACTTACTTGTTGTATTTTAGTTAATATGATATGTTTCGCTAGTTATTACATCTATAATGAATGATTTAAATGGTTGAAACTAAAAGTTTATATGAAAAAAAATGAGATTCAAGTCGTTCGTTTGATCGCTTATCATTACCTTAATGCGTTTCACTTGTTATTACATGTACAATGATTGATTTTGTTGATTGAAATCACAAGTTCAAATGGATGCAAATGAGATCCATGCATTACTTTGATCTCTTGTAGATAATCCAATGAGTTGAACTTGTAGTTACATGAATAAATCACAAGTTTCCATGAAAATGAATGAAATTGAAGTTGTTCATTTGATCTTTTATGGTTAATCTAATGTGTTTTACTTGTCATGATATGTATAAGGAATGATTTAAGTAATTGAAATCACCAATTCATATGGACATAAATCTGATGTATATTGTGAATGATCCAAGGGATTGAATTCACAAGTACGCATCAGTAGAGGTGGGATTTAAGTGATTCATTCGATCACACATATTTAATTGAATATGCATAACTTGATCAAATGAATCGCTTACATTCCACTCGTATTTAGACGAACTTGTGCTTTAAATCCCTTAGAAAGTTCACTATAAATGTAACAACAATAGCAAGGATCTAAGGGAATGAAATCACATGTTTGTATCAATACGGGTGAAACTACAAGGGATCAAACTATAGCCTAAACCCCATTTGTATCCATATGAACTTGTGATTTAATTCATTTAAGTTAGTCATTATAGATGTAATAGCAAGTGAAACGCATTAGATACACTATAAGCGCGCAAATGAACGACTTGAATCTTATTTGTTTTCATACAAACTTGAGATTTCAATCAACTAAATCATTCAATATAGATGCAACAACAAGTTAAGTACATTCAATCAAATGTGTGTGATCAAATGAATCACTTAAATACCACTCGTACTGATACGAACTTGTGATTTCAATACCTTAGGTCATTCACTATAAATATAACAAGTTAAACTCATTGAATTAAGTAAAAGGGATCAAACAAAAGCATAGATACCACTTGTATCCATAAGAACTTGGATTTCAATCATTTAAACCGTTCATTACACATGTAATAACAAGTGAAACAGATTAGATTAAATATAGGGGAGCAAATTAACCACTTGAATCTTGTTCATTCTCACACAAACTTGTGATTTCGATCAAATGAATCATTCAAAATGGATGTATTAATAAGTTAAAAACATTCAATTAAATATGCGTGATCAAATGACTCACTTAAATTCGACTAATGTTTATACAAACAACTGATTTCAATCGCTTATATCGCGTACTATAGATGTAACGACAAATTGAATTCTTTCGATTAACTATTAGGGATGAAACTAATGCATAGATCCATTTTTAACTATATGAACTTGTGTGATTTCAATCATTTAAACGTTCTTTATAAAAGTAATAAACGGTGAAACACATTAGCGATCAATTGAATGACTTGAATCACAAACTAACGCATGAATGTGCTTAAACATGCATGTTGAATGATTTAGTGGATTGAAATCACAAGCTTGAATGACCATAAATGACATTTAAGTGACTTACTTGTTGTATTTTAGTTAATATGATATGTTTCGCTAGTTATTACATCTATAATGAATGATTTAAATGGTTGAAACTAAAAGTTTATATGAAAAAAAATGAGATTCAAGTCGTTCGTTTGATCGCTTATCATTACCTTAATGCGTTTCACTTGTTATTACATGTACAATGATTGATTTTGTTGATTGAAATCACAAGTTCAAATGGATGCAAATGAGATCCATGCATTACTTTGATCTCTTGTAGATAATCCAATGAGTTGAACTTGTAGTTACATGAATAAATCACAAGTTTCCATGAAAATGAATGAAATTGAAGTTGTTCATTTGATCTTTTATGGTTAATCTAATGTGTTTTACTTGTCATGATATGTATAAGGAATGATTTAAGTAATTGAAATCACCAATTCATATGGACATAAATCTGATGTATATTGTGAATGATCCAAGGGATTGAATTCACAAGTACGCATCAGTAGAGGTGGGATTTAAGTGATTCATTCGATCACACATATTTAATTGAATATGCATAACTTGATCAAATGAATCGCTTACATTCCACTCGTATTTAGACGAACTTGTGCTTTAAATCCCTTAGAAAGTTCACTATAAATGTAACAACAATAGCAAGGATCTAAGGGAATGAAATCACATGTTTGTATCAATACGGGTGAAACTACAAGGGATCAAACTATAGCCTAAACCCCATTTGTATCCATATGAACTTGTGATTTAATTCATTTAAGTTAGTCATTATAGATGTAATAGCAAGTGAAACGCATTAGATACACTATAAGCGCGCAAATGAACGACTTGAATCTTATTTGTTTTCATACAAACTTGAGATTTCAATCAACTAAATCATTCAATATAGATGCAACAACAAGTTAAGTACATTCAATCAAATGTGTGTGATCAAATGAATCACTTAAATACCACTCGTACTGATACGAACTTGTGATTTCAATACCTTAGGTCATTCACTATAAATATAACAAGTTAAACTCATTGAATTAAGTAAAAGGGATCAAACAAAAGCATAGATACCACTTGTATCCATAAGAACTTGGGATTTCAATCATTTAAACCGTTCATTACACATGTAATAACAAGTGAAACAGATTAGATTAAATATAGGGGAGCAAATTAACCACTTGAATCTTGTTCATTCTCACACAAACTTGTGATTTCGATCAAATGAATCATTCAAAATGGATGTATTAATAAGTTAAAAACATTCAATTAAATATGCGTGATCAAATGACTCACTTAAATTCGACTAATGTTTATACAAACAACTGATTTCAATCGCTTATATCGCGTACTATAGATGTAACGACAAATTGAATTCTTTCGATTAACTATTAGGGATGAAACTAATGCATAGATCCCATTTTTAACTATATGAACTTGTGTGATTTCAATCATTTAAACGTTCTTTATAAAAGTAATAAACGGTGAAACACATTAGCGATCAATTGAATGACTTGAATCACAAACTAACGCATGAATGTGCTTAAACATGCATGTTGAATGATTTAGTGGATTGAAATCACAAGCTTGAATGACCATAAATGACATTTAAGTGACTTACTTGTTGTATTTTAGTTAATATGATATGTTTCGCTAGTTATTACATCTATAATGAATGATTTAAATGGTTGAAACTAAAAGTTTATATGAAAAAAAATGAGATTCAAGTCGTTCGTTTGATCGCTTATCATTACCTTAATGCGTTTCACTTGTTATTACATGTACAATGATTGATTTTGTTGATTGAAATCACAAGTTCAAATGGATGCAAATGAGATCCATGCATTACTTTGATCTCTTGTAGATAATCCAATGAGTTGAACTTGTAGTTACATGAATAAATCACAAGTTTCCATGAAAATGAATGAAATTGAAGTTGTTCATTTGATCTTTTATGGTTAATCTAATGTGTTTTACTTGTCATGATATGTATAAGGAATGATTTAAGTAATTGAAATCACCAATTCATATGGACATAAATCTGATGTATATTGTGAATGATCCAAGGGATTGAATTCACAAGTACGCATCAGTAGAGGTGGGATTTAAGTGATTCATTCGATCACACATATTTAATTGAATATGCATAACTTGATCAAATGAATCGCTTACATTCCACTCGTATTTAGACGAACTTGTGCTTTAAATCCCTTAGAAAGTTCACTATAAATGTAACAACAATAGCAAGGATCTAAGGGAATGAAATCACATGTTTGTATCAATACGGGTGAAACTACAAGGGATCAAACTATAGCCTAAACCCCATTTGTATCCATATGAACTTGTGATTTAATTCATTTAAGTTAGTCATTATAGATGTAATAGCAAGTGAAACGCATTAGATACACTATAAGCGCGCAAATGAACGACTTGAATCTTATTTGTTTTCATACAAACTTGAGATTTCAATCAACTAAATCATTCAATATAGATGCAACAACAAGTTAAGTACATTCAATCAAATGTGTGTGATCAAATGAATCACTTAAATACCACTCGTACTGATACGAACTTGTGATTTCAATACCTTAGGTCATTCACTATAAATATAACAAGTTAAACTCATTGAATTAAGTAAAAGGGATCAAACAAAAGCATAGATACCACTTGTATCCATAAGAACTTGTGATTTCAATCATTTAAACCGTTCATTACACATGTAATAACAAGTGAAACAGATTAGATTAAATATAGGGGAGCAAATTAACCACTTGAATCTTGTTCATTCTCACACAAACTTGTGATTTCGATCAAATGAATCATTCAAAATGGATGTATTAATAAGTTAAAAACATTCAATTAAATATGCGTGATCAAATGACTCACTTAAATTCGACTAATGTTTATACAAACAACTGATTTCAATCGCTTATATCGCGTACTATAGATGTAACGACAAATTGAATTCTTTCGATTAACTATTAGGGATGAAACTAATGCATAGATCCCATTTTTAACTATATGAACTTGTGTGATTTCAATCATTTAAACGTTCTTTATAAAAGTAATAAACGGTGAAACACATTAGCGATCAATTGAATGACTTGAATCACAAACTAACGCATGAATGTGCTTAAACATGCATGTTGAATGATTTAGTGGATTGAAATCACAAGCTTGAATGACCATAAATGACATTTAAGTGACTTACTTGTTGTATTTTAGTTAATATGATATGTTTCGCTAGTTATTACATCTATAATGAATGATTTAAATGGTTGAAACTAAAAGTTTATATGAAAAAAAATGAGATTCAAGTCGTTCGTTTGATCGCTTATCATTACCTTAATGCGTTTCACTTGTTATTACATGTACAATGATTGATTTTGTTGATTGAAATCACAAGTTCAAATGGATGCAAATGAGATCCATGCATTACTTTGATCTCTTGTAGATAATCCAATGAGTTGAACTTGTAGTTACATGAATAAATCACAAGTTTCCATGAAAATGAATGAAATTGAAGTTGTTCATTTGATCTTTTATGGTTAATCTAATGTGTTTTACTTGTCATGATATGTATAAGGAATGATTTAAGTAATTGAAATCACCAATTCATATGGACATAAATCTGATGTATATTGTGAATGATCCAAGGGATTGAATTCACAAGTACGCATCAGTAGAGGTGGGATTTAAGTGATTCATTCGATCACACATATTTAATTGAATATGCATAACTTGATCAAATGAATCGCTTACATTCCACTCGTATTTAGACGAACTTGTGCTTTAAATCCCTTAGAAAGTTCACTATAAATGTAACAACAATAGCAAGGATCTAAGGGAATGAAATCACATGTTTGTATCAATACGGGTGAAACTACAAGGGATCAAACTATAGCCTAAACCCCATTTGTATCCATATGAACTTGTGATTTAATTCATTTAAGTTAGTCATTATAGATGTAATACAAGTGAAACGCATTAGATACACTATAAGCGCGCAAATGAACGACTTGAATCTTATTTGTTTTCATACAAACTTGAGATTTCAATCAACTAAATCATTCAATATAGATGCAACAACAAGTTAAGTACATTCAATCAAATGTGTGTGATCAAATGAATCACTTAAATACCACTCGTACTGATACGAACTTGTGATTTCAATACCTTAGGTCATTCACTATAAATATAACAAGTTAAACTCATTGAATTAAGTAAAAGGGATCAAACAAAAGCATAGATACCACTTGTATCCATAAGAACTTGGATTTCAATCATTTAAACCGTTCATTACACATGTAATAACAAGTGAAACAGATTAGATTAAATATAGGGGAGCAAATTAACCACTTGAATCTTGTTCATTCTCACACAAACTTGTGATTTCGATCAAATGAATCATTCAAAATGGATGTATTAATAAGTTAAAAACATTCAATTAAATATGCGTGATCAAATGACTCACTTAAATTCGACTAATGTTTATACAAACAACTGATTTCAATCGCTTATATCGCGTACTATAGATGTAACGACAAATTGAATTCTTTCGATTAACTATTAGGGATGAAACTAATGCATAGATCCATTTTTAACTATATGAACTTGTGTGATTTCAATCATTTAAACGTTCTTTATAAAAGTAATAAACGGTGAAACACATTAGCGATCAATTGAATGACTTGAATCACAAACTAACGCATGAATGTGCTTAAACATGCATGTTGAATGATTTAGTGGATTGAAATCACAAGCTTGAATGACCATAAATGACATTTAAGTGACTTACTTGTTGTATTTTAGTTAATATGATATGTTTCGCTAGTTATTACATCTATAATGAATGATTTAAATGGTTGAAACTAAAAGTTTATATGAAAAAAAATGAGATTCAAGTCGTTCGTTTGATCGCTTATCATTACCTTAATGCGTTTCACTTGTTATTACATGTACAATGATTGATTTTGTTGATTGAAATCACAAGTTCAAATGGATGCAAATGAGATCCATGCATTACTTTGATCTCTTGTAGATAATCCAATGAGTTGAACTTGTAGTTACATGAATAAATCACAAGTTTCCATGAAAATGAATGAAATTGAAGTTGTTCATTTGATCTTTTATGGTTAATCTAATGTGTTTTACTTGTCATGATATGTATAAGGAATGATTTAAGTAATTGAAATCACCAATTCATATGGACATAAATCTGATGTATATTGTGAATGATCCAAGGGATTGAATTCACAAGTACGCATCAGTAGAGGTGGGATTTAAGTGATTCATTCGATCACACATATTTAATTGAATATGCATAACTTGATCAAATGAATCGCTTACATTCCACTCGTATTTAGACGAACTTGTGCTTTAAATCCCTTAGAAAGTTCACTATAAATGTAACAACAATAGCAAGGATCTAAGGGAATGAAATCACATGTTTGTATCAATACGGGTGAAACTACAAGGGATCAAACTATAGCCTAAACCCCATTTGTATCCATATGAACTTGTGATTTAATTCATTTAAGTTAGTCATTATAGATGTAATACAAGTGAAACGCATTAGATACACTATAAGCGCGCAAATGAACGACTTGAATCTTATTTGTTTTCATACAAACTTGAGATTTCAATCAACTAAATCATTCAATATAGATGCAACAACAAGTTAAGTACATTCAATCAAATGTGTGTGATCAAATGAATCACTTAAATACCACTCGTACTGATACGAACTTGTGATTTCAATACCTTAGGTCATTCACTATAAATATAACAAGTTAAACTCATTGAATTAAGTAAAAGGGATCAAACAAAAGCATAGATACCACTTGTATCCATAAGAACTTGGATTTCAATCATTTAAACCGTTCATTACACATGTAATAACAAGTGAAACAGATTAGATTAAATATAGGGGAGCAAATTAACCACTTGAATCTTGTTCATTCTCACACAAACTTGTGATTTCGATCAAATGAATCATTCAAAATGGATGTATTAATAAGTTAAAAACATTCAATTAAATATGCGTGATCAAATGACTCACTTAAATTCGACTAATGTTTATACAAACAACTGATTTCAATCGCTTATATCGCGTACTATAGATGTAACGACAAATTGAATTCTTTCGATTAACTATTAGGGATGAAACTAATGCATAGATCCCATTTTTAACTATATGAACTTGTGTGATTTCAATCATTTAAACGTTCTTTATAAAAGTAATAAACGGTGAAACACATTAGCGATCAATTGAATGACTTGAATCACAAACTAACGCATGAATGTGCTTAAACATGCATGTTGAATGATTTAGTGGATTGAAATCACAAGCTTGAATGACCATAAATGACATTTAAGTGACTTACTTGTTGTATTTTAGTTAATATGATATGTTTCGCTAGTTATTACATCTATAATGAATGATTTAAATGGTTGAAACTAAAAGTTTATATGAAAAAAAATGAGATTCAAGTCGTTCGTTTGATCGCTTATCATTACCTTAATGCGTTTCACTTGTTATTACATGTACAATGATTGATTTTGTTGATTGAAATCACAAGTTCAAATGGATGCAAATGAGATCCATGCATTACTTTGATCTCTTGTAGATAATCCAATGAGTTGAATTGTAGTTACATGAATAAATCACAAGTTTCCATGAAAATGAATGAAATTGAAGTTGTTCATTTGATCTTTTATGGTTAATCTAATGTGTTTTACTTGTCATGATATGTATAAGGAATGATTTAAGTAATTGAAATCACCAATTCATATGGACATAAATCTGATGTATATTGTGAATGATCCAAGGGATTGAATTCACAAGTACGCATCAGTAGAGGTGGGATTTAAGTGATTCATTCGATCACACATATTTAATTGAATATGCATAACTTGATCAAATGAATCGCTTACATTCCACTCGTATTTAGACGAACTTGTGCTTTAAATCCCTTAGAAAGTTCTCTATAAATGTAACAACAATAGCAAGGATCTAAGGGAATGAAATCACATGTTTGTATCAATACGGGTGAAACTACAAGGGATCAAACTATAGCCTAAACCCCATTTGTATCCATATGAACTTGTGATTTAATTCATTTAAGTTAGTCATTATAGATGTAATAACAAGTGAAACGCATTAGATACACTATAAGCGCGCAAATGAACGACTTGAATCTTATTTGTTTTCATACAAACTTGAGATTTCAATCAACTAAATCATTCAATATAGATGCAACAACAAGTTAAGTACATTCAATCAAATGTGTGTGATCAAATGAATCACTTAAATACCACTCGTACTGATACGAACTTGTGATTTCAATACCTTAGGTCATTCACTATAAATATAACAAGTTAAACTCATTGAATTAAGTAAAAGGGATCAAACAAAAGCATAGATACCACTTGTATCCATAAGAACTTGTGATTTCAATCATTTAAACCGTTCATTACACATGTAATAACAAGTGAAACAGATTAGATTAAATATAGGGGAGCAAATTAACCACTTGAATCTTGTTCATTCTCACACAAACTTGTGATTTCGATCAAATGAATCATTCAAAATGGATGTATTAATAAGTTAAAAACATTCAATTAAATATGCGTGATCAAATGACTCACTTAAATTCGACTAATGTTTATACAAACAACTGATTTCAATCGCTTATATCGCGTACTATAGATGTAACGACAAATTGAATTCTTTCGATTAACTATTAGGGATGAAACTAATGCATAGATCCCATTTTTAACTATATGAACTTGTGTGATTTCAATCATTTAAACGTTCTTTATAAAAGTAATAAACGGTGAAACACATTAGCGATCAATTGAATGACTTGAATCACAAACTAACGCATGAATGTGCTTAAACATGCATGTTGAATGATTTAGTGGATTGAAATCACAAGCTTGAATGACCATAAATGACATTTAAGTGACTTACTTGTTGTATTTTAGTTAATATGATATGTTTCGCTAGTTATTACATCTATAATGAATGATTTAAATGGTTGAAACTAAAAGTTTATATGAAAAAAAATGAGATTCAAGTCGTTCGTTTGATCGCTTATCATTACCTTAATGCGTTTCACTTGTTATTACATGTACAATGATTGATTTTGTTGATTGAAATCACAAGTTCAAATGGATGCAAATGAGATCCATGCATTACTTTGATCTCTTGTAGATAATCCAATGAGTTGAACTTGTAGTTACATGAATAAATCACAAGTTTCCATGAAAATGAATGAAATTGAAGTTGTTCATTTGATCTTTTATGGTTAATCTAATGTGTTTTACTTGTCATGATATGTATAAGGAATGATTTAAGTAATTGAAATCACCAATTCATATGGACATAAATCTGATGTATATTGTGAATGATCCAAGGGATTGAATTCACAAGTACGCATCAGTAGAGGTGGGATTTAAGTGATTCATTCGATCACACATATTTAATTGAATATGCATAACTTGATCAAATGAATCGCTTACATTCCACTCGTATTTAGACGAACTTGTGCTTTAAATCCCTTAGAAAGTTCACTATAAATGTAACACAATAGCAAGGATCTAAGGGAATGAAATCACATGTTTGTATCAATACGGGTGAAACTACAAGGGATCAAACTATAGCATAAACCCCATTTGTATCCATATGAACTTGTGATTTAATCATTTAAGTTAGTCATTATAGATGTAATAGCAAGTGAAACGCATTAGATACACTATAAGCGCGCAAATGAACGACTTGAATCTTATTTGTTTTCATACAAACTTGAGATTTCAATCAACTAAATCATTCAATATAGATGCAACAACAAGTTAAGTACATTCAATCAAATGTGTGTGATCAAATGAATCACTTAAATACCACTCGTACTGATACGAACTTGTGATTTCAATACCTTAGGTCATTCACTATAAATATAACAAGTTAAACTCATTGAATTAAGTAAAAGGGATCAAACAAAAGCATAGATACCACTTGTATCCATAAGAACTTGTGATTTCAATCATTTAAACCGTTCATTACACATGTAATAACAAGTGAAACAGATTAGATTAAATATAGGGGAGCAAATTAACCACTTGAATCTTGTTCATTCTCACACAAACTTGTGATTTCGATCAAATGAATC
Organism: Nymphaea colorata; assembly: GCF_008831285.2. Classification (NCBI taxonomy): domain Eukaryota; kingdom Viridiplantae; phylum Streptophyta; class Magnoliopsida; order Nymphaeales; family Nymphaeaceae; genus Nymphaea; species Nymphaea colorata. The sequence goes on along the minus strand of NC_045145.1, from coordinate 1,999,153 downwards.
ATTCAAAATGGATGTATTAATAAGTTAAAAACATTCAATTAAATATGCGTGATCAAATGACTCACTTAAATTCGACTAATGTTTATACAAACAACTGATTTCAATCGCTTATATCGCGTACTATAGATGTAACGACAAATTGAATTCTTTCGATTAACTATTAGGGATGAAACTAATGCATAGATCCCATTTTTAACTATATGAACTTGTGTGATTTCAATCATTTAAACGTTCTTTATAAAAGTAATAAACGGTGAAACACATTAGCGATCAATTGAATGACTTGAATCACAAACTAACGCATGAATGTGCTTAAACATGCATGTTGAATGATTTAGTGGATTGAAATCACAAGCTTGAATGACCATAAATGACATTTAAGTGACTTACTTGTTGTATTTTAGTTAATATGATATGTTTCGCTAGTTATTACATCTATAATGAATGATTTAAATGGTTGAAACTAAAAGTTTATATGAAAAAAAAATGAGATTCAAGTCGTTCGTTTGATCGCTTATCATTACCTTAATGCGTTTCACTTGTTATTACATGTACAATGATTGATTTTGTTGATTGAAATCACAAGTTCAAATGGATGCAAATGAGATCCATGCATTACTTTGATCTCTTGTAGATAATCCAATGAGTTGAACTTGTAGTTACATGAATAAATCACAAGTTTCCATGAAAATGAATGAAATTGAAGTTGTTCATTTGATCTTTTATGGTTAATCTAATGTGTTTTACTTGTCATGATATGTATAAGGAATGATTTAAGTAATTGAAATCACCAATTCATATGGACATAAATCTGATGTATATTGTGAATGATCCAAGGGATTGAATTCACAAGTACGCATCAGTAGAGGTGGGATTTAAGTGATTCATTCGATCACACATATTTAATTGAATATGCATAACTTGATCAAATGAATCGCTTACATTCCACTCGTATTTAGACGAACTTGTGCTTTAAATCCCTTAGAAAGTTCACTATAAATGTAACAACAATAGCAAGGATCTAAGGGAATGAAATCACATGTTTGTATCAATACGGGTGAAACTACAAGGGATCAAACTATAGCATAAACCCCATTTGTATCCATATGAACTTGTGATTTAATTCATTTAAGTTAGTCATTATAGATGTAATAACAAGTGAAACGCATTAGATACACTATAAGCGCGCAAATCAACGACTTGAATCTTATTTGTTTTCATACAAACTTGAGATTTCAATCAATTAAATCATTCAATATAGATGCAACAACAGGTTAAGTACATTCAATCAAATGTGTGTGATCAAATGAATCACATAAATACCATTCGTACTGATACAAACTTGTGATTTCAATACCTTAGGTCATTCGCTATAAATATAACAAGTTAAACTCATTGAATTAAGTAAAAGGGATCAAACAAAAGCATAGATCCCACTTGTATCCATAAGAACTTGTGATTTCAATCATTTAAACCGTTCATTACACATGTAATAACAAGTGAAACAGATTAGATTAAATATAGAGGAGCAAATTAACCACTTGAATCTTGTTCATTCTCACTTCATGGTAGGCCAATAATACCCTGCTCGAATTATTTCTTTGGTGAGGGTTTGGTAACCAACATGGCCCCCACAATCTCCTCGATGTGATTCTTCAATTACTTCCTTTGCCTCATCTTCATCAAGGCACCGAGAGTATTCAGTGTTAAATCCATGTCTATATAATACCCCTGCTAGGATAAAGTACCTCGCTGACATACGTTGTATTGCTTTTTGTTCATTTTTAGGCATTTCAGTCGGGAATTCTCCGCTTTCCATGTACCTTTTGATGTCATCGTACCAAGGCGTATTCCCCCCCTTGGATGTGATGAACATGCACCATCGTTTCAAAAGCAGGGTGTTCTAATCTTCCAATCTCAAAAGAACGTATTGCTTCATTGGTTCGAAAAGTGATGGTCGATCCTAAGCTCGCGAGGCCATCCGCAATAGGGTTACCTTCTCTCTTTACGTGAGCCAACTATACTTCTTCGAATTGACAGATTAAGGACGTAGCAATTTCTTGATATGGCACCAACTTTTTATCTTTGACTTGCCATTCTCCATTCACTTGGTTTATAATAAGCTGAGAGTCGCAGAGAGCATACACTCTTTTTACTTGAAAACTCAATAAAGAACGAAGTCCTTGTATGAGGGCTTCATATTCATCCATGTTATGGGTACATGGAAAATCAAGTTTCAAAGAGTACGGGATCATTTCGCTTTCTGGAGTGATGAGTAAGATGCCTATTCCTGATCCCATCACATTTCTAGACCCATCAAAGTACATCTTCCATGTCGGAACCGTTTCCAATCTTAGTACATGTTCATTTGGAAACTCATCATTTGTTCTAATTTCTTCGTAATGAGGGAAGTCTGCTAACTGATCCGTAATTGCTTGTCCTTTGATTGACTTTTGAGACACATATTCAAGATCATATTGTATCAACAGAACTTGCCATTTGGCGATACGCCCATTAAGGAATGGTTGTTCGAAGATGTACTTGAGAGGATTTAGTTTGGAGAGTATCTTGACCTCACAAGCTAATAAATAATGTCTCAACTTCTGACACATCCAAACCAATGCCCGACAAGTTTTATCTATTGGAGAGTACTTCTTTTCGTATTGAACAAAAGTCTTGCTAATGTAATAGATTGCATGTTCGATGCGACTTCCTCCCTCACATTGTGCCAAAAAGCCACCACATGCTAACTCATTCACTATGATGTAAAGCAGCAATGGTCTACCCAATGTTGGTGGTTTTAGATTAGTGGATTTAGAAGGTATTTCTTGATCCTTTCGAATGACTGTTGGCATTCAAAATCCCATTCAAACTGACACCTTTCCTCAGCAGCTGGTTGAATGGCTCGCATCTCATGGCCAGATTGGAAATGAATCGTCTGATAGATTGGATTTGTCCTTGCAAGCTTCACAACTCCTTGATATTGGTAGGTGATGGCATATTGATCATTGCCTTAGCTTTAGTAAGATCCATTTCAATTCCCTTCTTACTGACCATGAAACCCAACAGCTTGCCTGACTCAACCCCAAACACACATTTTTGAAGATTTAGGCGAAGCTTGTACTGTAAAAGCCTCTCGAATACTTGGGCAAGAGTTTCAATGTGATCTTCTCTTGTCTTGGATTTGATCAATATGTCATCGATATATGCATCCATGATTTTATGCATCTGGTCATGGAAGATGGCAGCCATGGCTCTTTGATAGGTTGCTTCAGCATTCTTCAACCCAAATGGCATTACCGTGTAACAAAAAGTGCCCAGGGTGTAGTAAATGCGGTCTTAGGTTGATCTTTGACTGCTAATTTGATCTGGTTATATCCCGAATATCCATCCATGAAAGAAAACATTACATGACCTGCAGTACTGTCTACCAATAGATCAATGTTTGGAAGAGGATAATCATCCTTTGGTGTGGCTTTGTTCAAGTCTCGGAAGTCAATGCACAACCTGACTTTACCATTTTTCTTAGGGACCACCACGATGTTCGCCAACCATTCGGGGTAATCAATGGCACGAATGAATTTTACCTTTAGCAATTCCTCTAGTCCTCTTTTATTAGGGCCTTCTAGTCGAGGGTCAACCTTGTGCAATTTTTGCTTAATCGGCTTGCAGTTAGGATTTAAGGGCAAACGATGTTCGACGAACTGGGGTCTAAGCTTGACATA
>NC_045145.1:1954289-1995328 GCF_008831285.2 Nymphaea colorata | reverse complement strand
ACACACTTTGATTGAATTTACTTAACTTGTTTTTGCATCACAAGTTCATATAGTTAAAAATGGGATCTATGCATTAGTTTCATTCCTAATAGTTAATCGAAAGAATTCAATTTGTCGTTACATCTATAGTACGCGATATAAGCGATTGAAATCAGTTGTTTGTATAAACATTAGTCGAATTTAAGTGAGTCATTTGATCACCATATTTAATTGAATGTTTTTAACTTATTAATACATCCATTTTGAATACATCCATTTTGAATGATTCATTGATCGAAATCACAAGTTTGTGTGAGAATGAACAAGATTCAAGTGGTTAATTTGCTCCCTATATTTAATCTAATCTGTTTCACTTGTTATTACATGTGTAATGAACGGTTTAAATGATTGAAATCACAAGTTCTTATGTTACAAGTGGGATCTATGCTTTTGTTTGATCCTTTTACTTAATTCAATGAGTTTAACTTGTTTATATTTATAGTGAATGACCTAAGGTATTGAAATCACAAGTTGTATCAGTACGAGTGGTATTTAAGTGATTCATTTGATCACACACATTTGATTGAATGTACTTAACTTGTTGTTGCATCTATATTGAATGATTTAGTGGATTGAAATCTCAAGTTTGTATGAAAACAAATAAGATTCAAGTCGTTCATTTGCGCGCTTATAGTGTATCTAATGCGTTTCACTTGTTATTACATCTATAATGACTAACTTAAATGATTTAAATCACAAGTTCATATGGATACAAATGGGGTTTATGCTATAGTTTGATCCCTTGTAGTTTCACCCGTATTGATACAAACATGTGATTTCATTCCCTTAGATCCTTGCTATTGTTGTTACATTTATAGTGAACTTTCTAAGGGATTTAAAGCACAAGTTCGTCTAAATACGAGTGGAATGTAAGCGATTCATTTGATCAAGTTATGCATATTCAATTAAATATGTGTGATCGAATGAATCACTTAAATCCCACCTCTATTGATGCGTACTTGTGAATTCAATCCCTTGGATCATTCACAATATACATCAGATTTATGTCCATATGAATTGGTGATTTCAATTACTTAAATCATTCCTTATACATATCATGACAAGTAAAACACATTAGATTAACCATAAAAGATCAAATGAACAACTTCAATTTCATTCATTTTCATGCAAACTTGTGATTTAAATCCACTAAATCATTCAACGTGGATGTAGCAACAAGTTAATCACATTCAATGAAATATGCGTGCTTAGATGAATCGCTTAAATCCCACTCGTATTGATACAAACTTGTAATTTCAATTCATTGGATCCTTACTATTGATGTAACTACAAGTTCAACTCATTGGATTATCTACAAGAGATCAAAGTAATGCATAGATCTCATTTGCATCATTTGAACTTGTGATTTCAATCAACAAATCAATCATTGTACATGTAATAACAAGTGAAACGCATTAAGGTAATGATAAGCGATCAAACGAACGACTTGAATCTCATTTTTTTCATATAAACTTTTAGTTTCAACCATTTAAATCATTCATTATAGATGTAATAACTAGCGAAACATATATATTAACTAAAATACAACAAGTAAGTCACTTAAATGTCATTTATGGTCATTCAAGCTTGTGATTTCAATCCACTAAATCATTCAACATGCATGTTAAGCACATTCATTGCGTTAGTTTTGATTCAAGTCATTCAATTGATCGCTAATGTGTTTCACCGTTTATTACTTTTATAAAGAACGTTTAAATGATTGAAATCACACAAGTTCATATAGTTAAAAATGGGATCTATGCATTAGTTTCATCCCTAATAGTTAATCGAAAGAATTCAATTTGTCGTTACATCTATAGTACGCGATATAAGCGATTGAAATCAGTTGTTTGTATAAACATTAGTCGAATTTAAGTGAGTCATTTGATCACACATATTTAATTGAATGTTTTTAACTTATTAATACATCCATTTTGAATGATTCATTTGATCGAAATCACAAGTTTGTGTGAGAATGAACAAGATTCAAGTGGTTAATTTGCTCCCTATATTTAATCTAATCTGTTTCACTTGTTATTACATGTGTAATGAACGGTTTAAATGATTGAAATCACAAGTTCTTATGGATACAAGTGGGATCTATGCTTTTGTTTGATCCTTTTACTTAATTCAATGAGTTTAACTTGTTATATTTATAGTGAATGACCTAAGGTATTGGAATCACAAGTTCGTATCAGTACGAGTGGTATTTAAGTGATTCATTTGATCACACATATTTGATTGAATGTAGTTAACTTGTTGTTGCATCTATATTGAATGATTTAGTGGATTGAAATCTCAAGTTTGTATGAAAACAAATAAGATTCAAGTCGTTCATTTGCGCGCTTATAGTGTATCTAATGCGTTTCACTTGTTATTACATCTATAAGGACTAACTTAAATGATTTAAATCACAAGTTCATATAGATACAAATGGGGTTTATGCTATAGTTTGATCCCTTGTAGTTTCACCCGTATTGATACAAACATGTGATTTCATTCCTTAGATCCTTGCTATTGTTGTTACATTTATAGTGAACTTTCTAAGGGATTTAAAGCACAAGTTCGTCTAAATACGAGTGGGATGTAAGCGATTCATTTGATCAAGTTATGCATATTCAATTAAATATGTGTGATCGAATGAATCACTTAAATCCCACTCTATTGATGCGTACTTGTGAATTCAATCCCTTGGATCATTCACAATATACATCAGATTTATGTCCATATGAATTGGTGATTTCAATTACTTAAATCATTCCTTATACATATCATAACAAGTAAAACACAATAGATTAACCATAAAAGATCAAATGAACCACTTCAATTTCATTCATTTTCATGCAAACTTGTGATTTAAATCCACTAAATCATTCAACGTGGATGTAGCAACAAGTTAATCACATTCAATGAAATATGCGTGCCTAGATGAATCGCTTAAATCCCACTCGTATTGATACAAACTTGTAATTTCAATTCATTGGATCCCTACTATTGATGTAACTACAAGTTCAACTCATTGGATTATCTACAAGAGATCAAAGTAATGCATAGATCTCATTTGCATCCATTTGAACTTGTGATTTCAATCAACAAAATCATTCAACATGCATGTTTAAGCACATTCACGCATTAGTTTTTTATTCAAGTCATTCAATTGATCCCTAATGTGTTTCACCGTTTATTACTTTTATAAAGAACGTTTAAATGATTGAAATCACACAAGTTCATATAGATAAAAATGGGATCTATGCATTAGTTTATCCCTAATAGTTAATCGAAAGAATTCAATCTGTCGTTACGCGATATAAGCGATTGAAATCAGTTGTTTGTATAAACATTAGTCGAATTTAAGTGAGTCATTTGATCACACATATTTAATTGAATGTTTTTAACTTATTAATACATCCATTTTGAATGATTCATTTGATCGAAATCACAAGTTTGTGTGAGAATGAACAAGATTCAAGTGGTTAATTTGCTCCCATATATTTAATCTAATCTGTTTCACTTGTTATTACATGTGTAATGAACGGTTTAAATGATTGAAATCACAAGTTCTTATGGATACAAGTGGGATCTATGCTTTTGTTTGATCCATTTTACTTAATTCAATGAGTTTAACTTGTTATATTTATAGTGAATGACCTAAGGTATTGAAATCACAAGTTCGTATCAGTACGAGTGGTATTTAAGTAATTCATTTGATCACACATATTTGATTGAATGTACTTAACTTGTTGTTGCATTTATATTGAATGATTTAGTGGATTGAAATCTCAAGTTTGTATGAAAACAAATAAGATTCAAGTCGTTCATTTGCGCGCTTATAGTGTATCTAATGAATTTCACTTGTTATTACATCTATAATGACTAACTTAAATGATTTAAATCACAAGTTCATATAGATACAAATGGGGTTTATGCTATAGTTTGATCCCTTGTATTTCACCCGTATTGATACAAACATGTGATTTCATTCCCTTAGATCCTTGCTATTGTTGTTACATTTATAGTGAACTTTCTAAGGGATTTAAAGCAAAGTTCGTCTAAATACGAGTGGGATGTAAGCGATTCATTTGATCAAGTTATGCATATTCAATTAAATATGTGTGATCGAATGAATCACTTAAATCCCACTCTATTGATGCGTACTTGTGAATTCAATCCCTTGGATCATTCACAATATACATCAGATTTATGTCCATATGAATTGGTGATTTCAATTACTTAAATCATTCCTTATACATATCATAACAAGTAAAACACATAGATTAACCATAAAAGATCAAATGAACCACTTCAATTTCATTCATTTTCATGCAAACTTGTGATTTAAATCCACTAAATCATTCAACGTGGATGTAGCAACAAGTTAATCACATTCAATGAAATATGCGTGCTAGATGAATCGCTTAAATCCCACTCGTATTGATACAAACTTGTAATTTCAATTCATTGGATCCTACTATTGATGTAACTACAAGTTCAACTCATTGGATTATCTACAAGAGATCAAAGTAATGCATAGATCTCATTTGCATCCATTTGAACTTGTGATTTCAATCAACAAAATCAATCATTGTACATGTAATAACAAGTGAAACGCATTAAGGTAATGATAAGCGATAAACGAACGACTTGAATCTCAATTTTTTTCATATAAACTTTTAGTTTCAACCATTTAAATCATTCATTATAGATGTAAAACTAGCGAAACATATTATATTAACTAAAATACAACAAGTAAATCACTTAAATGTCATTTATGGTCATTAAGCTTGTGATTTCAATCCACTAAATCATTCAACATGCATGTTTAAGCACATTCACGCATTAGTTTTTTATTCAAGTCATTCAATTGATCCTAATGTGTTTCACCGTTTATTACTTTTATAAAGAACGTTTAAATGATTGAAATCACACAAGTTCATATAGTTAAAAATGGGATCTATGCATTAGTTTCATCCCTAATAGTTAATCGAAAGAATTCAATCTGTCGTTACATCTATAGTACGCGATATAAGCGATTGAAATCAGTTGTTTGTATAACATTAGTCGAATTTAAGTGAGTCATTTGATCACACATATTTAATTGAATGTTTTTAACTTATTAATACATCCATTTTGAATGATTCATTTGATCGAAATCACAAGTTTGTGTGAGAATGAACAAGATTCAAGTGGTTAATTTGCTCCCATATATTTAATCTAATCTGTTTCACTTGTTATTACATGTGTAATGAACGGTTTAAATGATTGAAATCACAAGTTCTTATGGATACAAGTGGGATCTATGCTTTTGTTTGATCCCTTTTACTTAATTCAATGAGTTTAACTTGTTATATTTATAGTGAATGACCTAAGGTATTGAAATCACAAGTTCGTATCAGTACGAGTGGTATTTAAGTGATTCATTTGATCACACATATTTGATTGAATGTACTTAACTTGTTGTTGCATCTATATTGAATGATTTAGTGGATTGAAATCTCAAGTTTGTATGAAAACAAATAAGATTCAAGTCGTTCATTTGCGCGCTTATAGTGTATCTAATGCGTTTCACTTGTTATTACATCTATAATGACTAACTTAAATGATTTAAATCACAAGTTCATATAGATACAAATGGGGTTTATGCTATAGTTTGATCCCTTGTAGTTTCACCCGTATTGATACAAACATGTGATTTCATTCCCTTAGATCCTTGCTATTGTTGTTACATTTATAGTGAACTTTCTAAGGGATTTAAAGCACAAGTTCGTCTAAATACGAGTGGGATGTAAGCGATTCATTTGATCAAGTTATGCATATTCAATTAAATATGTGTGATCGAATGAATCACTTAAATCCCACTCTATTGATGCGTACTTGTGAATTCAATCCCTTGGATCATTCACAATATACATCAGATTTATGTCCATATGAATTGGTGATTTCAATTACTTAAATCATTCCTTATACATATCATAACAAGTAAAACACAATAGATTAACCATAAAAGATCAAATGAACCACTTCAATTTCATTCATTTTCATGCAAACTTGTGATTTAAATCCACTAAATCATTCAACGTGGATGTAGCAACAAGTTAATCACATTCAATGAAATATGCGTGCCTAGATGAATCGCTTAAATCCACTCGTATTGATACAAACTTGTAATTTCAATTCATTGGATCCCTACTATTGATGTAACTACAAGTTCAACTCATTGGATTATCTACAAGAGATCAAAGTAATGCATAGATCTCATTTGCATCCATTTGAACTTGTGATTTCAATCAACAAAATCAATCATTGTACATGTAATAACAAGTAAACGCATTAAGGTAATGATAAGCGATCAAACGAACGACTTGAATCTCATTTTTTTCATATAAACTTTTAGTTTCAACCATTTAAATCATTCATTATAGATGTAATAACAGCGAAACATATTATATTAACTAAAATACAACAAGTAAATCACTTAAATGTCATTTATGGTCATCAAGCTTGTGATTTCAATCCACTAAATCATTCAACATGCATGTTTAAGCACATTCATGCTTAGTTTTTATTCAAGTCATTCAATTGATCCCTAATGTGTTTCACCGTTTATTACTTTTATAAAGAACGTTTAAATGATTGAAATCACACAAGTTCATATAGTTAAAAATGGGATCTATGCATTAGTTTCATCCCTAATAGTTAATCGAAAGAATTCAATTGTCGTTACATCTATAGTACGCGATATAAGCGATTGAAATCAGTTGTTTGTATAAACATTAGTCGAATTTAAGTGAGTCATTTGATCACACATATTTAATTGAATGTTTTTAACTTATTAATACATCCATTTTGAATGATTCATTTGATCGAAATCACAAGTTTGTGTGAGAATGAACAAGATTCAAGTGGTTAATTTGCTCCCATATATTTAATCTAATCTGTTTCACTTGTTATTACATGTGTAATGAACGGTTTAAATGATTGAAATCACAAGTTCTTATGGATACAAGTGGGATCTATGCTTTTGTTTGATCCCTTTTACTTAATTCAATGAGTTTAACTTGTTATATTTATAGTGAATGACCTATGGTATTGGAATCACAAGTTCGTATCAGTTCGAGTGTATTTAAGTGATTCATTTGATCACACATATTTGATTGAATGTACTTAACTTGTTGTTGCATCTATATTGAATGATTTAGTGGATTGAAATCTCAAGTTTGTATGAAAACAAATAAGATTCAAGTCGTTCATTTGCGCGCTTATAGTGTATCTAATGCGTTTCACTTGTTATTACATCTATAAGGACTAACTTAAATGATTTAAATCACAAGTTCATATAGATACAAATGGGGTTTATGCTATAGTTTGATCCTTGGATTTCACCCGTATTGATACAAACATGTGATTTCATTCCGTTAGATCCTAGCTATTGTTGTTACATTTATAGTGAACTTTCTAAGGGATTTAAGCAAAGTTCGTCTAAATACGAGTGGGATGTAAGCGATTCATTTGATCAAGTTATGCATATTCAATTAAATATGTGTGATCAATGAATCACTTAAATCCCACTTCTATTGATGCGTACTTGTGAATTCAATCCCTTGGATCATTCACAATATACATCAGATTTATGTCCATATGAATTGGTGATTTCAATTACTTAAATCATTCCTTATACATATCATAACAATAAAACACAATAGATTAACCATAAAAGATCAAATGAACCACTTCAATTTCATTCATTTTCATGCAAACTTGTGATTTAAATCCACTAAATCATTCAACGTGGATGTAGCAACAAGTTAATTACATTCAATGAAATATGCGTGCCTAGATGAATCGCTTAAATCCCACTCGTATTGATACAAACTTGTAATTTCAATTCATTGGATCCCTACTATTGATGTAACTACAAGTTCAACTCATTGGATTATCTACAAGAGATCAAAGTAATGCATAGATCTCATTTGCATCCATTTGAACTTGTGATTTAATCAACAAAATCATTCAACATGCATGTTTAAGCACATTCACGCATTAGTTTTTTATTCAAGTCATTCAATTGATCCCTAATGTGTTTCACCGTTTATTACTTTTATAAAAAACGTTTAAATGATTGAAATCACATAAGTTCATATAGATAAAAATGGGATCTATGCATTAGTTTCATCCCTAATAGTTAATCGAAAGAATTCAATCTGTCGTTACGCGATATAAGCGATTGAAATCAGTTGTTTGTATAAACATTAGTCGAATTTAAGTGAGTCATTTGATCACACATATTTAATTAATATTTTTAACTTATTAATACATCCATTTTGAATGATTCATTTGATCGAAATCACAAGTTTGTGTGAGAATGAACAAGATTCAAGTGGTTAATTTGCTCCCATATATTTAATCTAATCTGTTTCACTTGTTATTACATGTGTAATGAACAGTTTAAATGATTGAAATCACAAGTTCTTATGGATACAAGTGGGATCTATGCTTTTGTTTGATCCCTTTTACTTAATTCAATGAGTTTAACTTGTTATATTTATAGTGAATGACCTAAGGTATTGAAATCACAAGTTCGTATCAGTACGAGTGGTATTTAAGTGATTCATTTGATCACACATATTTAATTGAATGTACTTAACTTGTTGTTGCATCTATATTGAATGATTTAGTGGATTGAAATCTCAAGTTTGTATCAAAACAAATAAGATTCAAGTCATTCATTTGCGCGCTTATAGTGTATCTAATGATTTCACTTGTTATTACATCTATAATGACTAACTTAAATGATTTAAATCACAAGTTCATATAGATACAAATGGGGTTTATGCTATAGTTTGATCCCTTGTAATTTCACCCGTATTGATACAAACATATGATTTCATTCCCTTAGATCCTTGCTATTGTTGTTACATTTATAGTGAACTTTGTAAGGGATTTAAAGCAAAAGTTCGTCTAAATACGAGTGGGATGTAAGCGATTCATTTGATCAAGTTATGCATATTCAATTAAATATGTGTGATCGAATGAATCACTTAAATCCCACATCTATTGATGCGTACTTGTGAATTCAATCCCTTGGATCATTATAATATACATCAGATTTATGTCCATATGAATTGGTGATTTCAATTACTTAAATCATTCCTTATACATATCATAACAAGTAAAACACAATAGATTAACCATAAAAGATCAAATGAACCACTTCAATTTCATTCATTTTCATGCAAACTTGTGATTTAAATCCACTAAATCATTTAACGTGGATGTAGCAACAAGTTAATCACATTCAATGAAATATGCGTGCCTAGATGAATCACTTAAATCCCACTCGTATTGATACAAACTTGTAATTTCAATTCATTGGATCCCTACTATTGATGTAACTACAAGTTCAACTCATTGGATTATCTACAAGAGATCAAAGTAATGCATAGATCTCATTTGCATCCATTTGAACTTGTGATTTCAATCAACAAAATCAATCATTGTACATGTAATAACAAGTGAAACGCATTAAGGTAATGATAAGCGATCAAACGAACGACTTGAATCTCAATTTTTTTCATATAAACTTTTAGTTTCAACTATTTAAATCAGTCATTATAGATGTAATAACTAGCGAAACAATTATATTAACTAAAATACAACAAGTAAATCACTTAAATGTCATTTATGGTCATTCAAGCTTGTGATTTCAATCCACTAAATCATTCAACATGCATGTTTAAGCACATTCATGCGTTAGTTTTTATTCAAGTCATTCAATTGATCCCTAATGTGTTTCACCGTTTATTACTTTTATAAAGAACGTTTAAATGATTGAAATCACACAAGTTCATATAGTTAAAAATGAGATCTATGCATTAGTTTCATCCCTAATAGTTAATCGAAAGAATTCAATCTGTCGTTACATCTATAGTACGCGATATAAGCAATTGAAATCAGTTGTTTGTATAGACATTAGTCGAATTTAAGTGAGTCATTTGATCACACATATTTAATTGAATGTTTTTAACTTATTAATACATCCATTTTGAATGATTCATTTGATCGAAATCACAAGTTTGTGTGAGAATGAACAATATTCAAGTGGTTAATTTGCTCCCATATATTTAATCTAATCTGTTTCACTTGTTATTACATGTGTAATGAACGGTTTAAATGATTGAAATCACAAGTTCTTATGGATACAAGTGGGATCTATGCTTTTGTTTGATCCCTTTTACTTAATTCAATAGTTTAACTTGTTATATTTATAGTGAATGACCTAAGGTATTGAAATCACAAGTTCGTATCAGTACGAGTGGTATTTAAGTGATTCATTTGATCACACATATTTGATTGAATGTACTTAACTTGTTGTTGCATCTATATTGAATGATTTAGTGGATTGAAATCTCAAGTTTGTATGAAAACAAATAAGATTCAAGTCGTTCATTTGCGCGCTTATAGTGTATCTAATGCGTTTCACTTGTTATTACATCTATAAGGACTAACTTAAATGATTTAAATAACAAGGTCATATAGATACATATGGGGTTTATGCTATAGTTTGATCCTTGTAGTTTCACCCGTATTGATACAAACATGTGATTTCATTCCCTTAGATCCTTGCTATTGTTGTTACATTTATAGTGAACTTTCTAAGGGATTTAAAGCAAAGTTCGTCTAAATACGAGTGGGATGTAAGCGATTCATTTGATCAAGTTATGCATATTCAATTAAATATGTGTGATCGAATGAATCACTTAAGTCCCACCTCTATTGATGCGTACTTGTGAATTCAATCCCTTGGATCATTCACAATATACATCAGATTTATGTCCATATGAATTGGTGATTTCAATTACTTAAATCATTCCTTATACATATCATAACAAGTAAAACACAATAGATTAACCATAAAAGATCAAATGAACCACTTCAATTTCATTCATTTTCATGCAAACTTGTGATTTAAATCCACTAAATCATTCAACGTGGATGTAGCAACAAGTTAATGACATTCAATGAAATATGCGTGCCTAGATGAATCACTTAAATCCCACTCGTATTGATACAAACTTGTAATTTCAATTCATTGGATCCCTACTATTGATGTAACTACAAGTTCAACTCATTGGATTATCTACAAGAGATCAAAGTAATGCATAGATCTCATTTGCATCCATTTGAACTTGTGATTTCAATCAACAAAATCATTCAACATGCATGTTTAAGCACATTCACGCATTAGTTTTTTATTCAAGTCATTCAATTGATCCCTAATGTGTTTCACCGTTTATTATTTTATAAAGAACGTTTAAATGATTGAAATCACACAAGTTCATATAGATAAAAATGAGATCTATGCATTAGTTTCATCCCTACTATTTAATCGAAAGAATTCAATCTGTCGTTACGCGATATAAGCGATTGAAATCAGTTGTTTGTATAAACATTAGTCGAATTTAAGTGAGTCATTTGATCACACATATTTAATTGAATGTTTTTAACTTATTAATACATACATTTTGAATGATTCATTTGATCGAAATCACAAGTTTGTGTGAGAATGAACAAGATTCAAGTGGTTAATTTGCTCCCATATATTTAATCTAATCTGTTTCACTTGTTATTACATGTGTAATGAACGGTTTAAATGATTGAAATCACAAGTTCTTATGGGTACAAGTGGGATCTATGCTTTTGTTTGATCCCTTTTACTTAATTCAATGAGTTTAACTTGTTATATTTATAGTGAATGACCTAAAGTATTGAAATCACAAGTTCGTATCAGTACGAGTGGTATTTAAGTAATTCATTTGATCACACATATTTGATGGAATGTACTTAACTTGTTGTTGCATCTATATTGAATGATTTAGTGGATTGAAATCTCAAGTTTGTATGAAAACAAATAAGATTGAAGTCGTTCATTTGCGCGCTTATAGTGTATCTAATGCGTTTCACTTGTTATTACATCTATAATGACTAACTTAAATGATTTAAATCACAAGTTCATATAGATACAAATGGGGTTTATGCTATAGTTTGATCCCTTGTAGTTTCACCCGTATTGATACAAACATGTGATTTCATTCCCTTAGATCCTTGCTATTGTTGTTACATTTATAGTGAACTTTCTAAGGGATTTAAAGCAAAAGTTCATCTAAATACGAGTGCGATGTAAGCGATTCATTTGATCAAGTTATGCATATTCAATTAAATATGTGTGATCGAATGAATCACTTAAATCCCACCTCTACTGATGTGTACTTGTGAATTCAATCCCTTGGATCAATCACAATATACATCAGATTTATGTCCATATGAATTGGTGATTTCAATTACTTAAATCATTCCTTATACATATCATAACAAGTAAAACACAATAGATTAACCATAAAAGATCAAATGAACCACTTCAATTTCATTCATTTTCATGCAAACTTGTGATTTAAATCCACTAAATCATTCAACGTGGATGTAGCAACAAGTTAATCACATTCAATGAAATATGTGTGCCTAGATGAATCGCTTAAATCTCACTCGTATTGATACAAACTTGTAATTTCAATTCATTGGATCCCTACTATTGATGTAACTACAAGTTCAACTCATTGGATTATCTACAAGAGATCAAAGTAATGCATAGATCTCATTTGCATCCATTTGAACTTGTGATTTCAATCAACAAAATCAATCATTGTACATGTAATAACAAGTAAACGCATTAAGGTAATGATAAGCGATGAAACGAACGACTTGAATCTCAATTTTTTTCATATAAACTTTTAGTTTCAACCATTTAAATCATTCATTATAGATGTAAAAACTAGCGAAACATATTATATTAACTAAAATACAACAAGTAAATCACTTAAATGTCATTTATGGTCATTTAAGCTTGTGATTTCAATCCACTAAATCATTCAACATGCATGTTTAAGCACATTCACGCATTAGTTTTTTATTGAAGTCATTCAATTGATCCCTAATGTGTTTCACCGTTTATTACTTTTATAAAGAACGTTTAAATGATTGAAATTACACAAGTTCATATAGTTAAAAATGGGATCTATGCATTAGTTTCATCCCTAATAGTTAATCGAAAGAATTCAATCTGTCGTTACATCTATAGTACGCGATATAAGCGATTGAAATCAGTTGTTTGTATAGACATTAGTCGAATTTAAGTGAGTCATTTGATCACACATATTTAATTGAATGTTTTTAACTTATTAATACATCCATTTTGAATGATTCATTTGATCGAAATCACAAGTTTGTGTGAGAATGAACAAGATTGAAGTGGTTAATTTGCTCCCATATATTTAATCTAATCTGTTTCACTTGTTATTACATGTATAATGAACGGTTTAAATGATTGAAATCACAAGTTCTTATGGATACAAGTGGGATCTATGCTTTTGTTTGATCCATTTTACTTAATTCAATGAGTTTAACTTGTTATATTTATAGTGAATGACCTAAGGTATTGAAATCACAAGTTCGTATCAGTACGAGTGGTATTTAAGTGATTCATTTGATCACACATATTTGATTGAATGTACTTAACTTGTTGTTGCATCTATATTGATTGATTTAGTGGATTGAAATCTCAAGTTTGTATGAAAACAAATAAGATTCAAGTCGTTCATTTGCGCGCTTATAGTGTATCTAATGCGTTTCACTTGTTATTACATCTATAATGACTAACTTAAATGATTTAAATCACAAGTTCATATAGATACAAATGGGGTTTATGCTATAGTTTGATCCCTTGTAGTTTCACCCGTATTGATACAAACATGTGATTTCATTTCCTTAGATCCTTGCTGTTGTTGTTACATTTATAGTGAACTTTCTAAGGGATTTAGAGCACAAGTTCGTCTAAATACGAGTGGGATGTAAGCGATTCATTTGATCAAGTTATGCATATTCAATTAAATATGTGTGATCGAATGAATCACTTAAATCCCACCTCTACTGATGCGTACTTGTGAATTCAATCCCTTGGATCATTCACAATATACATCAGATTTATGTCCATATGAATTGGTGATTTCAATTACTTAAATCATTCCTTATACATATCATAACAAGTAAAACACAATAGATTAACCATAAAAGATCAAATGAACCACTTCAATTTCATTCATTTTCATGCAAACTTGTGATTTAAATCCACTAAATCATTCAACGTGGATGTAGCAACAAGTTAATCACATTCAATGAAATATGCGTGCTTAGATGAATCGCTTAAATCCCACTCGTATTGATACAAATTTGTAATTTCAATTCATTGGATCCCTACTATTGATGTAACTACAAGTTCAACTCATTGGATTATCTACAAGAGATCAAAGTAATGCATAGATCTCATTTGCATCCATTTGAACTTGTGATTTCAATCAACAAAATCAATCATTGTACATGTAATAACAAGTGAAACGCATTAAGGTAATGATAAGCGATCAAACGAACGACATGAATCTCAATTTTTTTCATATAAACTTTTAGTTTCAACCATTTAAATCATTCATTATAGATGTAATAACCAGCGAAACATATTATATTAACTAAAATACAACAAGTAAATCACTTAAACAAAGAAGATTGATGGTGCTAGTCCATGACTAATTTTTGTCTTATGATAATTGCAGAATGTTGATAGGGATAACTTTGATGACTTTGGCACCGATTTGTATACAGCGCCTGAGACTTCCTGCTTGGGCACAGGGTTTGATGAAAACGAGCTAAAATGCATAGATAATGAAGAGACAGACAATGCAGCTCAGAGGTTGATGATTTTAATTGTTAATATGTTCATCAATTAGTTTCTCATTTTGCATTTCTCTAGCACAAGCTAATTTAGTGCTTCTATTAGAAATATATGCACATGAATAAGCATTTTATGCTTAAGTTGGTCATAAAGGACTATTTTTTCTTCTGGTGTTATGTTAATTTCTTTTTTTCCCAAACTAATTACTTATTTACTCTCTAGTCTCTGCTTTCAAATGAAATCATTCTGGGTGTATCTTGCAAGCCGGACATGTTCAGCGATTCATGTAAATTTGAAGTTCATTTCCTTCTTGTCTACATTCTCCATTATGTTACTGTGTACTTCCCACATTAACTTACGATAATCTTCTTCTTACTTGGTATTTCTCTTCTCCAACTTGGCTGCCTATTAAGTACATGATGTGCATCCAGCGTTCTAGCCATATATTGGTGCTGTTTGTAATGTTAAATTAATCAGTGGTGATCACAATGCCTCCTGACATGATAATACTGTGATTTGTTAGTGAGCTAAGAACAAGTTGGCTTTGTTTGATTTAAGTGGTTTTTTTTATTAATAAATATTGCTACTATTATTGCTGTTATCACATTTATTCAGCAATTTGACATGATTTTGAGCCATTCAAGAATGACCCTGGCTGGAATTATACTTTATTTCATGGTACTGAAATCCATGGATCCAAATCAACCCTCTCTGAATCAATATAGATCACATGTCCTTTTTATTTTTAATTATTTTCAATATTTTGAATTTTTTATTTTTTCCCTTTTAACTTTTTATCATAAACAATACAATTTTAACTTTCTCTAATTTGCAAATGATTCCTATTTTTGTTTCAGCTAATCGTTTGAATCTTTTGCTGACTGATTAGATTTAGGAATGAATTTTAGCATCACTTCTTTTATTGACAACAACTTTTGTTCCTCGTTGACCGTTTCTTAATTCTTCTGTCTTCTTTTATTCTATTTTATTGAACTCTTTTCTTGTGTCCTGCTTCAAAATCTTTTCGAAGCCTTTCTTAAGGTGCCAGGACCTTAAAGCAGGTGAGCTCGTTGATGTTTCTTCTGAATGAGTGTGACTTTTGTTGTTTAAATATCTCAAGAGCATTTGATATATGTTTGTTGTTTCTATTCCTTTTTCTCTTTTTATCATTAGACAAAATCATGTTCTGAAAGACTGTGCTATGGAAAGGAAAGTGTAGTGCAAGCAGATCTAGGACTTGTGCCGAAAGATGCAAAGCTTGATAAGTATGCAATCAGCTGTATATTTATGTTTCTTCTTGTTTATGTAGTCACCTCTAGAAAGTCATTTTTCAGCTATCATCTCTGTTATCAAATTTCACGAATCAGATGCATGAGAGCAGCAGGTTTGTATTCCAAGTTCTACATGTGCCACTGGGAGAACTGACACACGCTCAAAGCATGAAGGTGCCAGGACAAAGGAGGAGAACTAGACTCACGCCTGGCAGGACACTACCCTGACTTTCGAGCTGGAATGAGAAAAGAGAACCTAGGTTGGTCTCTTCAAGCAAAAAATGCAGTTGATGTTGCCCATGCTAGCCAGGGCTAGCGACTGCATACCAACCGAGGACGGCATTCCACCACCAGTGGACCCAAGGAATGCCCTCAACCAGTCATTACAACACTTGTCTTCTAAGGAAAGGCGAGTACGTTTCAAGCATGGCCAGTGCTTCACGTGCGGAGCCAAATGGGGGGACTACATGAGTGTAAGCAGCCGACGACCTGCTAGAAGAAGCCGTACCAGTGGCACTTCTGGAGCTGCCAAAGGAGAAGGGCATTGGTGTGATTGCTACCTCTTCCGTCGCACCACCAGCCCTGTTAAAGGCAAACTGCGGGCAGCCCACTCTCTCTATCTCCGTTTTGTGCCCGACTGTGAGGACAACGCCTGCCAAGGAGACCCCAGCAATTGCGGTGAATGTAAAAGGATATGTCGGCACTGCTGGAGCAGTTTGGCTTGTTGAGGGCAGGTCTGCTCAAACCATCTTGAGTCACCAGGGTGCTCGAATGGGGGTCAACATAGGAGGGCCCTTCTGCGCAGGCTACAAACATTGGGAAAACATGGTGCAGGGTCGACAGCTCCATGCAAGCCTATTTATTTTAGTTGGATGGGGACCAGGCGTTGAACTTGACACTTGACAGCCCTCGGCTAAAGCGACTTAGCAAGGATTCCTCTGACCTCCTTAAAAGAATAAGTAGGATCCTTGAGGAGGGGGGTGAAAGGGTGACCATGTACGACTTGGGAACCAATGGCCCCATCATGAATGCCTTGAGTTTTGAGAGAACCACCTCATACCAAGGTATGGGGGCAACCAGTGTGAGACGAATAGATGGGCCAAGACTGCTGAGCTGGCCAAAGAGGACGACTAGCCCGAAGCTTTACAAACCACATCAATTCAGGTCAAGTAAGGGAAAGAGAAACATTTTAGATTTCAGCATATGCAGCCACCAAATTCTACCGGATCCACTGGAGTGCATCATGGGCTAAAATCTACCACTATTCTATTACTATATGTTGATGATATCATTCTTAAAGGAAATTCACATTCTTTTATAATGTCATTGCTCGTCACCATCAGACAACCATTTGCTATGAATGATCTGGGTGATCTGAAGTACTTCTTGGGAATTCAAGTTGCAAGGACTTCCAATGGCTTGTTTATGCATCAGTCTAGATATGCCCAAGACATTATTTCTATAGCACAAATGCAGCAATGTAAAATTGTGAGCGCACCATTACTCTTGGTTCCAAATCTCCTAAGGAAATTGATGCTCCTTATTCCAATGCTACCGCATATTGAAGTCTTGCAGGTGCACTTCAATACTTGACCCTTACACAGCCAGATCTCTCCTATGCAGTAAATTTTGCATGTCAATTCATGCATGCCCCAACGATGAAGCATTTTCGAATCTTGAAACGCATTATATGATATGTTCGAGGCACATCTCAATATGGAATCCAGTTCTATAAATCCCAAGATTTGACTCTCCGAGCGTACTCTGATGCAGACTGGGTGGGCTGTCCAGATACATGCCAATCGACTTCAGGAAACTGCACATTTCTTGGTCCAAATTGTATATCCTGAAGCTCTAAGAAACAACCGACTGTTGCTCACTCATCCTGTGAAGCTGCATACCAGGCCATCACCAGAGCTGCTGCTGAAATTAAATGGCTTACCTTTAATTTACAAGACCTCAGCATCTACCTCTCCAAAGCTCCAATTCTACTGAGTGACAACATTTTGGCACTACATACCACTATCAAAACAGTCTTTCATTCACGTATGAAACATTTTGGAACTCGATTATCATTTTGTTCGTGAACAAGTTGCACTGGGAAATATGATACTCAATCCGTCACAACCGAAGGTCAGCTTGCAGATCTTTTTACCAAACCATTGTCTCAGCAACAATTCAGCATCTTGGCTTACGTATGCAACCTTCCCTTCAGTTGAGGGGGGATGATAACGCACCAGCTCACTCCAGAAAATCAGGTGTGTCTTCAACGGTTCATAACTCCAGGAGATCAGTCGTGGATCATAACTGCAGGAAATCCGGCGTAACTAATATGGCCGAAAATCAAATCAGCCATGAGAGTCAAGAAACTAAAACACATCTTGATAAGGCTTCAGCAATAAATCAGAATTCCAGCAAATTAAGAGCAATAAATATGGAAGCAAAGCCAATCGGACAAGCAACAAAAACACCTCTTCGCAATGATTAAAGATTTCGGGAGAATGTCAGTTTCTCCTATTCAAAACCAAAGGAGAAATTCAAGCAAACAGATTGTACGCCCATGGAAACTGATTCAAATTCGAATCAGACATAGCAATGTATAAATACTGTGTAAGGGAACCAGATTATCATGAAATTGATGACTGAGTTGTGGAGTAGCAATTTTTCTTTCGAACCACATTAATTTCTTTTGTTCATCATCTTCATCCTTCTTTCTCTTTTACAGACTTACAATTAACTTTATGCCAAAGTACTTGACAATGTTAGAGCAGCAGAATGCAGCATTTTCAAAGATCAGAAAGCAGAATCCTGCGAACTACATAAGGAGTCAAGAAGAGCAATCTTGTTCTCTGTCTCCCTCTTGGGTAACACGTCTATTTTTATTCTGCTTTAGTCCATGTCTTAATTGATGAACTTTTTCAAGAATTCGTGTGGCATCTATGGATTTTCCTTGGCATATTTATGAACACAGGAAAATTGGTCTCATTTCATACCCTCTTGTTGGGTTTTCCTAGGGTAAAAAGGCATGTCCTGGAGAGTTCCATTTGTTTGTTAGGAAATGGAATTAATTCCTGTTGCAACTTGAAGAATTAAGAGTTTTCAGTGGAAAGATAAGCTACTTAAATGTGTTTGTCAAGTGTAGTTTCCTGAAAGACGATTTCAGTTTTGATATTTGAGTTATTTCTTTTTTGTATAAAAAGTTTGTCCATTGTACAGCTGTGCCAAACACTTGAATATTGAGCTGCAACCATGGGAAGATTATATTTTATGGTTATGGTATATTAAAAGTAAAAAATACTTAGTCATCAGTGTTTAATCACCGATAATATTCTCATGTGAAACTGATTTATTAGCAAGCAGCTTATGATGCAGACTGTTTCAAGTGGTTGTTGACTGTTTAAGCGATTGTGCTTTCAACGGTGAAAGACTAAAATATCACCTCTTCTTTTCTCTTTGACTTTCTCTCTCACTTTTCTCTTGGAAAATCAAATGGTCACGTGCCTACCAATTTCTCTCTTTCTAAATCAGCCTTTTTTTCATTTTTTTCTCAAGATATCAGGCTATTTTCCATTTTTTTTAATGGCCAAAGACTAAAACATCACCTTTTTCTCTCTTTGAATTTCTCTCAAACTTTTATCCTGGAAAAATCAAATGGTCAAGTACGTACCATTTTCACTCTCTCTCTCTCTCTCTCTATATATATATATATACATGTATATATGGAAAAAGCAGAGAGGAAAAAAGAGAATGAATCTCGAGTTCTTTTAATATGAAAATTTGATTGTATTCATCTTTCATGTCAGCATCCTTCTTTCGATATCAAAATTAAACAAAGAGAGAAAAAGGATGGTATACCAATAAGAATGACTTATGAGAATCAGTGGAGAGCGGCCTGCTCATGGTTTTCATTCATTTGGTTTTTTGTCTAAAAGCAGCCACATAGATGTGTTTGAGATGTTTTAAGAAAATTTTGAGTGTTTAGTTGTATAAATTAATTTATAACTTGAGAAGGCTACATATTTTTTATTCTTATAAATGTTGATCTATTGCATTGGACGTTGGTGATTTCTTTATCTTGTAAAATTGGAAATTCCAGACTTCGAGTGCTTATTTTACTCACTAAATAAATGGCCATATTTTTGCGATATAGAAGAGTTTTGACAAAATATAACGATAAATTTTTAAAATAAAGCAAATACCTATTAACCAGTCGGTGGGAAAAAGAAGGGTTTCTATTAAGAAATTGAAAATGTGAAGGCACTTTTCAAAATTACAGCAAGTTATCAAGGACGACGTGAAAATTTTCTATAATAACCCTGCCAAATGCTAACGTTCTCTCAAAAATTTCCTGCCAAAAGCAAGAAGCCGGGAAGAGAGAGAGCATCAGGGCACTGACACGTAGACCTGAGCGGCGGGCCGAGCCGCCCCAGGGTACCCGGAACCCAGGCCAGCTGACACAAGCGGCCTTGCCGATTAGTAATTTTTTTTGTCGGTCTTGTTTTTAAAATTATTTTGAGAGCCTGAGATTGATTGAAACTTACGTACTGATCGTATTTGATGTGTATGAATTTATTTGTTTCTTGCTCTTCCTTTTCGGTGTCCTTCATTCTCAATCGACTGATTTAGTTGATAAGCCTAGTAGTTGTTTCTTGCTTGATCTTTCTTCAAGAAACTCTGTTGAAGAATGTTTGGGATTTCTAGGTCCGTTGGGCTTCAGGTGACTGGATTTGTGGAAGACCATTCAGTATGCCCATGGATTGGATGTATTCATGATTGTTTTGTTCCTTCTCGTTCTAATTTGTTAGACATGAAAAAATTTTTCCAACTTCGTCAGTTTTGGTGTGTAACTCTGGGATTTCTGGTTGGATTTTTGGTTTCAGTGATAGAGTTGCTGGAAGATCGTTTAGTGTGTGATTCATCAGAATTTTCAAATTCTCCTTTGGATTCACACTCTTGAATTCATTGATGTTGTCTGTTTTTGTTATAGCTTTGTGAGTTGTTTGTGCCATCTTCCATGGATTGATCACTCAATATCTAGTTCAATATGTTTGTTCAGGAGAGGACCATTCGTTCTTGATAACGTCATGTCTTGTGATCTGTTCCTTTGACCATTTTGTTTGACAATCTTCTTAGGGCTGGCAGTGAATATCTGCAACTTTCTGCTCTCTCTCTCTCTCTGAAATTTCTCCCAGCTCACCTTGGTGATTATTTAGTGCCTTATCTCACTTTACAAATAACTTAGTGGGCAAGAATGTGACAATTCCAAAATGGCAAGAAAGCAACCTTTTTAGATAGATGAAGGCAGAAACCCAGGAAATACTTAAGGAGTCAAGAAGAGCAATCTTGCTCTCCATCTTACTCAATGTAAGCCTTCTCTATGTTTATTTTCCTTTAGTTCTTGTCATAATTGAAGTTTTTTCAAGAATTTGTATGGCATCTGTGGGTTTTCCTTGGCATTTAATGAACTTTATAAAATTTGTCTAATTGCTAACCCTCTTTTTGGTTTTCCTTAGGGTAAAAAAGGGTGTTTCGGACATTTATTTGTTATGAAATAGAATTAATTCTCTTTGAGACTTGAAGAATATGGATTTTTCAGTGGATAGGTAAGCTACTTAAATGTATTTGCTGAAATGCTGGTTCTGATTTCAGTTTTGATATTTGAGTTATTACTTTACTATCAAACGTTTTTCAATCGTACAACTGTGGCAAATAATTGAATATTGAGCTGCAGTCATGGGTAAACTGTCCTTTATGGTTATGGTATGTTAAATGCAAATACTTGGTCACCAGTGTTTAAACAAACACAATGTGCTCATGTGGCAACTGATTTATTTTCTAATAGCTTATGATGCGGACACTTTGTTTTTGTTGTCATCATTTTCAACGAATGTGTGAGCAATACCATTTTATGATGGCATTGCAAGTGGGTGTTTACTGTTTTGGCAAAATATAACTATAATGTTTTTTCAACTGTTATGCACATAACGACTTTTGATCCTACCATGACTCACATCAGTCAGGACCATCTAATATCACAATAGGCCCAGTTCTCTTTGTAGTTGAAAGGTTAACTTCTATCTTGAAATGGTTGATCCCTCCCTGCACTTGTTGAGTATGCGAAAACCATTTGGAATTCTAATGAGATTGTTACTTTCTTGTTTCTATTATGAAATCAAGATCACAATTTTTACCACATCTACGTCTTGATACAACATCCCAACAACAAATAGATACACCTTTGCCTGGCCAAAGAAAAAACCATTGTTCAAGGCATCTTATGAGGGTTTTCCTTTTCACATATGAGGGACTCTGGTCACTTCACATTCACAACATCAGTTCCCACTTACTCCCCTGCCCTTTCCTAGCTGCTCTTCTTCTCGGACCTCTCCTCCCCGCCCCATCTGGTGGGCACCATGACCAGCTGCTCCTCCCATCAGCCGGAGTCGTACTTGCTCTACTGATCGACCATGCGTTGAGTTGGAACGACCAAGTTCGCCATCGACAAGACGACTTCCCGGTCTTTGATCAGTTTGGTATTTTAGTGGTGGTTGATTTGCATCCCCAACCTTCTCTCTTAACACTTTCTTGTTAAACAAAAGTGCCTCTTTGGTTCTTGGTCCATATTTATCAGCTTATCAAGTAATATTACTAACCCAAATCATGAGCTTTTCTTGGAGAGAATCCACTTAATTTCAGACCATCGCATTTCAAACACTGTTTCACAAGTGTTAATCCAAAAACTATTTTGTTGGCCGGTCAACTTAAGAGCCAATTAAAATACTTTGCCAAAAAAATGGTACCGAATTGGTCAATCTCCATGAGAATTGAAAAGGAATGAATATTAAAAGTAATTGGAAAATGATAATATAAAACAAGAATTGCACTATTTAGAATGAAGTAATTTTCATCTCAGATGTATACATATATTTTTTCTATTTTGTAATTTTTTTAGTTAGGACAGGTGTGTTCCTCTTAGATGCACCCATAATCATTAATTTTGGTCTTCTTATTTTCAATCATTGCTTAGTACTAAATTGTAGCATCAAAATGACAAAAGTGGGGCTTGTCCTGGCCCAGTCAAATTTTATTCAAAAAAATATATAAGAAAAATATTATATATATGCATTTATTTATTTAAAATTAATTAAAAATTGTCGAGCCTGGCCAAGCCAGGTGCCCATTTTTATCTTGACATAATGTGTGTGCCATTATTGCATTTTACTTCTTGATTTTGTTACATTACCTGGCGGTTGATTTCTAGAATAAGTCTATGTTGTTATCCCCGCCTGTTTCATTATCACATCGAGATTGGGTGTTTTTGAAGTCGACATTGTGTGCTTGTGTCAAAACAACAATTTGATCAAGACAGTATGTTACTATGTTCTTGCTTTTACAGTACCGTAAGGAAAGCTTGAATTTTGGACGACAAAGCCTTGCTTCGAATTGCTTTTGGTGATTTTTCAGATACTTCCTATTGAAAAGTGACCATATTTTTATTGAAAAAAATGTGATAAACCTTGTACTTTAATACAAGAATATGTTGTTATAGCCGCAAAATCATCTACAAATATGATTGAACACACCAGCAGACTTCATATATACGTCATTGGACCAATCTGTAACGTGTCCGAACCGCGGGAGGGAAGCGTTCTGTGTCCCAACCACGGAATCAGAATGAACTCCGTGTCCGAACCACGGTTGATCTATTTCACTTATTATCAGTGCTTCCATGGCATTCTCTTATTGTTTCAGCTCTACCTCGATCGTCCGATTCTAGTGCTGCAAACTCTCTGCTGAATACCACATGATGTAAGAGTGGTTTAATAGAGGTGGAAAATTTATGAGGATCTATCCCTACTCACCTTTGGTATTCTGAGTTCGTGCTCATCGACCATGGTCGTTGGCTGAGGAGGTCATTCGTCTTCATTCTTCTCTTTGTCAACTATGGTAGGAACCAGTATAAGTCTTATATATTTATTTTTATGCTTGAGCACGTGCATTTGAAGGCTACTATTACTTCAAAACTCCAACAATTGGTATTAAAGACATGTTCTACACTCCTGTGCATCATGTACTGTTTGTTTGTTATTGAGGGAGAGGACGGCAGATTGTCACTGGCCATTTCAAAACTCTCTTGCTCTCGCGCTCTTGCACACTATCTGTCTCTGCATTCCCTCTCTCTCTTGTAACTCTTTAGTATTTTAAAAATAAAATAAGAAGGGGTTGCTAGCGAGGGGCTCTGTCTCCTCCGCCAGCAGCATCCGGCAAACCCCTCTTCAGGTATACGAGAAAGAGACATAGATGGAAGGCCGTTGGGCCCTCCCCGAAGCAAATCAATGGAGTGTGGAAGCCCTTCTCTCTATCACTGATGGAAACCACCCACGAAAAAGGAGGGCATGGGCCACCAAGTGGCAGGCCGGCCTTTTTCTTTTCCCATCGATAGCAGTGCCTCCTTCTGGACAAGAGGGAGAGAAGCAGATGAGGAACACATACCCAGGCAGCCTCGCGTCTCTTTGCCTTGCGCAGCACAAGCACAACAGGGGCCTTGTCTGTTGTGAAAAAGATGACAAAATGGGGAGGGCCCTTCCTATCATAATGGAGAAGGGGAGGGCTTTTGCCCACCCTTCCGACAGTGTAGGGGGAGTAAAGTGTATTGTTATGTCGTGGTTTATCACCAAAGTGAGGCTGCAATGGCCTCTCACACTTGCTTAGGAAAAAAAATATAAAGGGCCTTATTATTATATTTGTTATTTCAATGTATTGATCAAGCATGAATGGTCACGTATATCTTTTGTCACTTGCATTGCCTAATTCTATTATTTTTTTTATAGCTCAAGTAATATTCTCATTTTTGATGGATCTAATTCTACTATTGGGAAGAAATTGTACTGTTGACATTTCGGATATATGGATCTATACCTAACACATCATGTAAATGAGTCTTCCCTTTTAACTAATAAAAAGACAACATATGAGAAAGCAATCTTTGAAAAGTGTGAGCGATCTAATCGCTTTCGCTTGCTGGTTCTGTAGTCTAGAGTTGCTAACTCCTTTGGTCCTCTTAGTCCACTTGATTCTATCATTTCCACCTGCTGAATAAGGTTCTTTCAACATCCCTTACAACATGCATAATGATGGATAGACATTCAATGATTTGATGTCCAAGTGTGCTGAGGAAGAAGAGAGATTGAAGAGTGAGAATGTGCATAGTGCACATGTGGCTTCTCATAAAAGTCAACATAAAATCGGACCAAAGAAGAATGTCATAAAGAAAAAGGCTAAAAAGTCCGCTACATGAACATCTAACCAATCTATCAAGCCTCAAAAAGGTGTCTCTTCTATGAAGTGCTTCTTCTGCAAGAAGAAATGACATAAAAAGACAAATTGTAAAAAGTATGTGAACTGTTGGCTAGGAAAGATAATTTATCATTAATTTCTCATGAATGTAACTTGATTAATATTCCAGTGAATAACAGGTGGGTTACTTCGAGTGACACTGTGTATATTGCCGATACCTTGCAGGCTTTTATGTTATGTTGAATTATTCACCACTCTTTATTGTGTTGTGGAGTGAGGCTTTTAAGGATAGCTGCACACAATTTGAATAATGTACGTGCTAAAGTTGTTTCTAAAACTCCTTATGGTTATTGGCAGGCAGAAAGCCTCCACGATTATATGTGCACATTTGGAGTTATCCAGCAGGAGCCAAATTATATAACCCTCACATAAAGGCTTTTGACCCTATAACAATTTGTAGCTTCTTAATTGGTTATCCAGAAAGGTCAAAAGGTTACATGTTTTATTGTTCATGTCATTGACAATAAGATTTGTTATTCATCTAGATTATGTGGTGCACTTATAGGAGCCCAATGATTTCATAGATGATGATGATCCAATCACCTTTATGGAAACTATTGAGTGTATGCAATCTACACATTGGATAAAAGCCATGAAAGAAGAGTTAAACTCTACGGCTAAAACTCAAGTGTGGGACCTTGTCGCTCTATCTAAAACAGTTAAACACATATGATGTAAATAGGTATTTAAGACTGAAAAAACTCTAATGACAAAAATTGAGAGGTACATGGCAATGATGGTTGCTAAAAGGCTACACTCAAATGGATGGCATTGACTATAACGAGACATTTTTAACTAAGAAGTCAATGAATGAAGATTATTTTACTTTCAAAACTCATTTTGACTTAGAGCTATATCAAATGGATGTAAACATTAAATAGTGATTTACATGAAGATGGGATGAAGAATTGATCTTCTATTAACCGTATCTGCTTTTTCAAATATTCATATACTTGGATTCAAACCCAGATTTTAATATGAATGAAAGAAATGTTGTATTCAAATCTGAATCCAAAATCAAATTTCAAAATTTGAACCTAATTCAAATCTGATTTTTATATTCATGTCTGAGTCTGAATCCAATTTTGGTCGATTTTCATATTGTGAGGGCATCGAATATAGGATTGTTGTTTAAAACTAAATACAAATTTGAATTCAATTGGATATTTATGTATATCTAAATGTGAATTTGATCGAATATTATTTCTTAAATCTGAACTGATCTGATTTCTGAATTAAATATTAAATTTTTTCTTCTTATGATCTTTTCGAAACAATTCTGTCAGTTATCTGATTCAAGGCCGACATATTCATGGCATCCTTAATTGGAAGCCTCCCACCTCCAACATGTTCACTGATAAATAGGGGACAAGCCCATTTGGGTGTGTCAAAGTGGATATGGTTGTACAACAAGTCAAGCGAACTCAAGCTAGACTCAAACCCACTCAGCAAACCTCGACTTGAGCTCGACTCATTTGCAAGGAGGTCGGAGGTAACAATCACACCTCTGCCCTCCTCAAGGATTCTACTTATTCTTTCAAGGAGGTCGGAGGAATCCTTGCTGAGTCGCTTTAGCCGAGGGCTGTCAAGTGTCAAGTTCAATGCCTGGCCCCCATCTAACAAAAATAAACCGGCTTGCATGCAGCTATCGACCCTGCACCCTGTTTTCCCAATGTCTGTAGGCAGCGCAGAAGGGCCCTCCTGTGTTGACCCCCATTCGAGCCACCTGCTGACTCAAGATGGCTTGAGCAAACCCACCCTCAATGAGCCAAACTGCTCCAGCAGTGCCGACATATCCTTTTACATTCACCGCAGTTGCTGGGGTCTCTTTGGCAGGCATTGTCCTCACAGCCGGGCATAAAACGAAGATAGAGAGTGTGGGCTGCCCGCAGTTTGCCTTTAACAGGGCTGGTTGTGCGACGGAAGAGGTAACAATCACACCTCTGCCCTTCTCCTTTGGCAGCTCAGGAAGAGCCACTGGTTCGGCTTCTTCTAGTAGGTCGTCGGCTGCTTACACTCATGTAGCCGTCCCCATTTTGCTCCGCACGTGAAGCACTGGCCATGCTTGAAATGTACTCGCCTTTCCTTAGGAGACAAGTGTTGTAATGACTGGTTGAGGGCATTCCTTGGGTCCACTAGTGGCGGAATGCCCTCCCTGGTTGGTATGCAGTCACTGGCCCTGGCTAGCGTGGGCAACATCAACTGCATTTTTTGCTTGAAGAGACCAACCTAGGTTCTCTTTTCCCGTTCCAGCTCGAAAGTCAGGGCAGTGTCCAGCTAGACGTGAGTCTAGTTCTCCTCCTTTGTCCTGGCACCTTCATGCTTTGAGCGTGTGTTAGAGAGTCCACTGCGTCACCGCCCTCAAGTTCTGCCAAAGGTTCAGTTCTCTCCAATGCTGACTGCATGGCCATTTCAGCCTCCTGGTCAGGGTACTCTCCCTAGGGGCATTGTGCACCTTGAACCCCCATTGCGCATTGGCCACCGTTGTCTGGTTCAACAAGGCATCCTTTTCTTCGACCTATTATTCCATGTCGATGGCACTATCTTCAATTTCTCCGATGCAGAATCTACAACACACAATAAGCAAAACGGAAAAAGATTACAGAAAACCGGTTTTCACAATCATTGTTCTCCCAAGTAGCACGTGTAGAACTCAGAATACAAACCTGCTGCTCTGATGCATCTGATTCCCGAAATTTGATAACAGAGATGATAGCTGAAAAATGACTTTCTAGAGGTGACTAGATAAACAAGAAGAAACATAAATATACAGCTGATAGCATACTTATCAAGCTTTGCATCTTTTGGCACAAGACCTAGATCTGCTTGCACTACACTTTCCTTTCCATAGCACACTTTCAGAACATGGTTTTGTCTAATGATAAAAAGAGAAAAAGAAATAGCAACAATAAACATATATCAAATGCTCTTGAGATATTTAAACAACAAAAGTCACACTCGTTTAGAAGAATAGTAGCAATAAACATATATCAAATGCTCATGAGATATATCAAATGTGATAACAGCAACAATAGTAGCAATATTTATTAATAAAAAACCACTTAAATTGAACAAAGCCAACTTGTTCTTAGCTCACTAACAAATCACAGTATTATCATGTCAGAGAGGCATTGTGATCACCACTGATTAATTTAACATTACAAACAGCACCAATATATGGCTAGAACGCTGGAGGCGCATCATGTACTTAATAGGCAGCCAAGTTGGAGAAGAGAAAAACCAAGTAAGAACAAGACTGTCGTAAGTTAATGTGGGAAATACACAATAACATAATGGAGAATGCAGACAAGAAGGAAATGAACTTCAAATTTACAAGAATTGCTGAACATATCCTGCTTGCAAGATACACCCTGAATGATTTCATTTGAAAGCAGAGACTAGAGAGTAAATCAGTAATTATTTTGGGAAAAAGAAATTAACATAACACCAGAAGAAAAAACAGTTCTTTATGACGAACTTAAGTATAAAATGCTTATTCATGTGCATATATTTCTAATAGAAGCACTAAATTAGCATGTGATAGAGGAATTCACAATGAGAAACTAATTGATGAACATATTAACAATTAAAATCGTCAACTTTTGAGCTGCATTGTCTGTCTCTTCATTATCTATGCATTTTAGCTCGTTTTCAGCAAAGCCTGTGCCCAAGCAGGAAGTCTCAGGCGCTGTATACAAATCGGTGCCAAAGTCATCAAAGTTATCTATATCAACATTCTGCAATTATCAAAAGAAGACAAAAATTAGTCATGGACTAGCACTATCAATCTTCCTTGTTTCCCAAAAACAGATAACATCATAACAAGATGATAAGGAATAAGTTATCTAAAGGATAATTATTTCCAGTTATTTAAGACACCAAGCACTTATTCACATTTGCCTCTGTTCTTGGGACGAGGGTTAGTATGGAATTGGGAGCAAGTAGAGAGACCCCTACAAATATTTGGAAGTAGGAACCAAGGAATGAACTGGAAGTGACCCAAAAGTAGATCATGAAGCAAACAAGAGCCAAAGTAGCAAGTTAAGAAACAACTAGCCAGCAAAAAATATAACTTATAAGCAAAGATCAAACATTCAAGTTTCAAACTCCAAGCTTTTTGCATAATTAAGTGTTAAGCTTCGGCAAAGATTTATAAAATAGGGTTTGATTACATTAGGAATCTAGATTTTACTGAAAAAAGAAGCTTGCATCAGTTGCCTGAATGGGAAGCACAGTTCTGGTGACAAAGGAAGCTGGCTTCTTTCTTTAAAAAGTGCTCTCAAGACACTTCAAAAGCACCTTACTTTTTGCTTTCCAATGTGCTTCCAAGCCCCATTCATAATTCTGCTACTCCTGCTTGGGAACAGTTTCCAAACTCAGGTGTTGTCACTGTGACTGCGCTGGCCTTGAGGGACACCAAGAATGCTCAGTTACCAACCAAGCCCCATACATAATTCTGCTACTCCTACTTGGGAACAGTTTCCAAACTCAGGTGTTGTCACTGTGACTGCGCTGGCCTTGAGGGACACCAAGAATGCTCAGTTACCAATTTTATCATGTCTAGCATTTATGTTTGTTCTGCATGAATACTTAGTATATGTCATACGTAATACATATAAATCACATAGTTACCTACATGTTATATGTTAATGTATAAGGATATTATAAATATACATATATCATATACATCATACATTTTATCTATGATATATATATTATACATTTATGTATACATTACATAGTAATATACTACATTTATGATGTCATATATACATTATATACAATTATATATAATATTTATGTAATATACATATATAAAACTATAATAGTTATATATACATATACCTATAACTATATACTATCTACGTCATATACTATATATTATATACATACAACTATATGTACATTATATACGCAATATATTACATGTCTTACATATATGTAACATATACATAAATGTATTATATATATACACACACACACACATATATATATATATATGTGTGTGTGTGTCTGTGCGTGAGTGTGTATTATATATGTTATGTAACATATATATACATATATAATAAATTATGTAGTGCATATGTAATATAACATGTTATAAAGTAAGTCACATGGGTGCACGAACTATGGTGGCACACCCGCACCAATGCGGGTGCGGCCTGGCATGCCACTCGACTCGATCAAACCTAATGGGATGCTCCTGATGGCATATGTTATTCTTTTCTCTTGTTTTTTTTCTTTTTTTCCTTCTCCTAGCTTTTCCTCTTCTTTTTTTCCTTCCTCTCTCTCTCCTCCCCCCTTACTCTATTTAATAAAACTTTGAATTTTGATGAGATTAAGGTAAGCTTGATAAAAAATTTAAAAATATACACAAATAAAATTACATATATAACAAATAACGTGTGTGTATATATATATATATATATATATATATATATATATATATATATATATATATGCTCTAGCCGCGCCAGCACCCGTGTGACATAGATGCATACTATATAACATAGTTACATACTATGGATATATACAAGTGTAATTATATTAATGTATTACATCATATATATATATATACACATATATATATAATCATATATATAAACATATTACATATATATGTATGTATATGCATAATATCTATAACATTTGAAATTATATATGTATGTACATATGTACCATATTATACTATAATATAATGGTATATACATATATGTGGAATATAATACATATATCTATTATATATGTGATATGTGTATACTTATATAGTATGTGATATGTTAATATACGTATATAGATATATGTCAACATATATACAATACATGTATGTAGTATATAGTATACTGTACATATCAACGGATGAATTTGAATGTGGACTGAGATATAAAATTACTGGGAACTTTGCCTCAGCAACCAGCTTATAGTGGTCAGGTACTGCACAATATGCGAGGAAAAGAAAGAAGAGTTAGCAAAGAAGCTACATTGCAATGAGAAGCACAGGCATAGCTGGTGAAAATAAGTAAACAACCTTATCTTTGTCACAATTCTTTCTAAATGTTCAGCAAACTCATGAAAGAGCTGCTACTTATAGGTTTGCACGAGCATGGAGTCACATACATCAGTATGTACATGCAATTTTCAAGATTTTTCAGGAAAGCATTGTCAAATAGAAAATATAAGTAGAAAAAAAATAATAAAACAGCTGAGAAGATAACACTAAATTTCAAGATTTTCTTTTTGGTTTGTTAACTACATATGGTTAAAATGGGAATTATACAATATACATGTAAAAACAACTTGACCCTCTAAAAAACAGTTTTTAGTGGGAGGGGGTTTGCTTGACTCAAAATCATAATTAACTGAAGGAAGGCTTCTCAAAGAAACGTAGGTACAATCCACAAACTAGGCCTCACTCAGTAGCCTATCTTGGTTTCACCTACATCCTTCTTGTATCACTAGGAATGAAAACTTAGTCAATACACAGAAATAAGGAATAGTTAATATGAAACATTGCACCACACGCATCCACAGCAATGACAAACTAACTACCCTTGAGATTTTATAAGGAAAAGTTCCACATGTCAACAACATTGAAGTTCAATGTGGCTACTTTAATTTGTCTCAAAGTGAAGGAGCCAATTCGGTGGTCGAGTTTGCCAAGTTCTGCAAAAGTTGCATGTTTTGGTCAAGAAAATGGTGGGCTACATAGAAAGAAAATGATTGCCAAAGGCTGCAAAATAAGCATATGGGGTCATAGTCCAGCATTCCAAGGAGGACTACTTGAAAATGCACTTCAAGAACTAATGCAAGCGGTGGGTAGTGAATTGGGTAAGTTTACTTCACATGGTCAATGTTCACCAATGCACAAAGAAACATAAAAATGAAGAACTTCAGAAGTTAAATTTGTGCTGACATTACAAACTAATTTTAACGATGCAAATATAAAGTTTGTGTTCTTAATCAACAAAAAAAAACAAGTAACAAAAGCAAAGCATATTA
The DNA here is from genome assembly GCF_008831285.2 of Nymphaea colorata. Lineage (NCBI taxonomy): Eukaryota > Viridiplantae > Streptophyta > Magnoliopsida > Nymphaeales > Nymphaeaceae > Nymphaea > Nymphaea colorata. The sequence goes on along the minus strand of NC_045145.1, from coordinate 1,962,889 downwards.
AAATACTATTTGATCACAAATATTTTAAATACCAAATCAAAGACAACAAGGTCTTAAAGCATGTGATTGCATGATGTAGAATTACCTCGTTCTTCTTGGCTATGCAAGATTACCCTGTTCTAGTTAAAATTAAACTTGCGAACACAACATTTACGAAGATTTAGAAATCTCTCTCTCTCTCTCTCTCTCAAGCACATGCCATGCAATCACAATCCGAGACCTTAGTACCTGAATAGGCGTGACTCGAGATTCTTTACAGGTTGCGGGATTTATGAATAGGGTGGTCACCTTGTGAATCTCAGAGAGTGTAGGTATTTGTCAACTTAGTAATTTAGTCACATAAGTGAATGAGAGCAATAGAAAGATAAGTAGTCACATAAGTGAACATGACACTAGTAAAGCTTAGAGAAACAATGACCACTCCCTCTTTTGGTGGATAGGCAAAGGAGCAAGAAGTATAAAATAATGTCACATGAAATTATTTGACATCAAGGACGGGGCCACCCATGGCTTGGGATGTGCTAAGGCCCCATATGCAGTTTCTCATTTCAAAATTTGCTATATTAAAAAAGGAACAATGTTTTCTTAATGAATAGCAATTATAAGACAGTATAACAATTGTCGTGTTTCTTTTGTACAGGTTGGACATAAAGTTTGACATAAACAAATTTTTATGAACACCCATCTTCTCATTGAAAATCCATTTCAGACAGTAATTTCATCTTGTAGTGTGGATTTAGTTTTCTTTACAACAGATATAAAAATCTCAAGTCAACTTTTATTGGACAAACTCCCAAAAGAAGGCCCGTTAAGTGGCATCAGCTTTCTATCGTATTAAAAAAAAGTCTTAAAAAAGACATTAAAAATTATATTGTTCATTATCTTGTTAAGTTATTCTTGTGTAGTAGTGCAATTTGTTATTCTATTAACTAAAACACATCTTGTGTTTCAGGAAAATCTTACGTGCAACGACATTTTATATTCTACTAAATGACAAGACAGTGGCCCTGCGGCTCAACTTTCTAACTCTGCCACTGATTTGCATATGAGAGAAAAAGACAAACCTGGTAGCTCTTCGCAATTTATATCTTTGAATGTACTTTCATAGAACCTCATAGGTGTTCTTGTGGGGCTAGTTGCCAAATAAAATTTCCAGTAACCACTCAATGAGTGCACAAATGGCAAGCCCTCAACCCAATAGCCAACACTATCTAAAGAACTAGAAACAGGATCGTCATTCCATGTGGCTAAATTGGAAACCAGCACATCAACTTTGCTTCTCTTGCACCAATACTTGAGAGGTCCTACAAACAGTGGTTGAATAACTTAAATTTTTAGAAGTATGTCAAGAATACACAGCAGAAATATATGAAGGATGCCAAATTCAACTATCTGCAATAAAAAAATGAAAAAAAAAGAGATGAACCCTGTACATGTGCCATCACAAATTGAGCTTCATACCTAAACAAGTTTAATTATACAAACTCAAATGCAAATCCCTATCTAAAGTTTTCCAATTAATCCACAAATCCTGAAAAGCAACATAAGATCATAATTTCAAAAATTGCACTCATACATTGATGCACAGGAGGAGGTGATAAAATGCTTCTAATCCATTTCTTCACAACCCCCTTCAACTGGCTACCAATTTTTGGAGAAAATACAATGCATGCAGAACCAATGATCAAATCTGTTTAGATCATCCTATTACCTCATTGTTCTACTGCACCATCAACAATTATGAAGACAGAAAGACTCTCCCCCACAGAAAAGCATATTCAAGTGTCCTATGCACTCAAGAGAGAAAGGGGCTAGCCTTTTCAAGAGGCTTGAAGTGAGAAACAAAACAAAGTCTCTCTCTCTCTCTCTCCCTCTCATGTATAGCCCCTCGACTTCAATCACTCCCATCCCTCCATGCCCCTCCCCTTTAGTACCCACCTAGCCAAGCTGAATCCCTACCAAGTCCCTAAGCACCCATGCACGTTATTCCCTTCTTATTCTCACCCTAGAGGTCGCACCACATCCCTACCCTCGGACTCACCAAGGACTCCAAGGAAGAGTGACGCCATGAGATCCTAAAGCAAGGACCTAGTGGTTCGGTAGCCTACTGCTTCTCATAGACATGAACAGGCTTGTGCTCTAACTCTAGAGAAGACCCAAGTGAGGAAGGGTTTCAACAAAATAAGGCAATCAAAAACCTTACTAGATAATTTTTCTAGCAATAAAACACAAATATAAGCAAAATCACAATTCCCCCCACTAAACAAAAGGTCTAAAACTGTGTAGGTTGGAGTATTGGCTTTGATATGGATACAGAGCCTTAAATAAATAATAATAATAATAATAACTAGAAAATTTCACTAAAAAATTTGTAAAAAGTAAAATTGAAAAATCTGTTTCCTACACAGAATTCAAAAAACAAGAAATAGAGCTCAGTTTTCAAAATTTTTGTTCGTGAGAAATAGAAACAGCTAAAAGTTTAACAACAATATATCAAAATACTCAAAGTTGAAAAAAATTTGAAATTTTGTCGGCTGATTTTCACACAAGAAACTTCAAACCAACAATCAAACCCAAATGGAACTTTATCCCAGATCAGAACGTTATAAGTCCTCTGACTCTGAAACAGAGAATGATTTTTGTAGTTTTTACAGCTTTGCCAAATCATGGTTAGACCTGTCTTTGTAAAGAGTTGATACCAAAACTAAATGTTGTATTGACTCAACGGAAACAGAGGACCTTCAAAAATACTGAATGCCTATGATATAAGGAATGTCAACGACCAAAGACAAATAATGAAAAAACAAATCGATGACTAATATATGTTTGCAAAATAATTCAGCTAACTAACTAGGTTCGACCCATTCAGAAAGGCTTGACTAATGAAGAGAAACAAACACACAAAGTAAATACCAAGGCATAACAGCTTCAATATTCATATACATTTTAAAATATAAATCGGTGTAACCATGCCATGCGCAACTAACATACATATTCAAAATCACAAGCTCAATGAAGAAAACATGACACTTAACAATGAGACACCAACCACTTTAACTAAGATTCAAACAAGCATGAAATCAGAAAACTACCCATGTCCCCACTGGATTAGACTACAAATAAAATATGCACCTAAAGAAGGCCAGTCAAGCACCACAAGAAGAGAGTCCAAACAATTGACCTTCAACAAAAGTCTCACATGATGAGGACTCTAGTTAACTGACGAAATACATGAAACTAACTCTAAACTGAGCATGGCCATAGGCTGGAATCACGTGGAACATAAAAGAAGATACATACTGAACCTAGGTCTCAAAGTCTAAAGACTCTAAACCTGTTTGACAGTCACCAATAAGACCTGACCTTAACATGATTCCAAATGGAACCAAGTCCCAACCTGTAAAGAGAAAGTTCAATGGAGGACCCAGCCGCGTGGTGGACAGTATGCTCGATGATGCTTGAAGATGGAACACCTTCTCTTACTCTCACTTTTGACACTTGAAAATTCTTTACGCCAGCTAAGAAGAGCAAACAAGAAGGATGGATAAATGGAAGGAAATCTACCGCATGCTGGAGATGGGGGGTTGTTAAGATGAATGGTTAGATGGCTATGTGCCGGAAACACCATAGGGCCTTCTCAAGCATATCCAACATTTTAAAACAACTAAACGTAGCAAGACTACAAGAAATAGTTAGCTAGTATAAGTTTGTGTAAATGAAAAAAACTCAAATCAAATAAAATCTAGAATCACATTTCAAAAAACTACTACCTAAACAGCGATGAGAAATAGGACCCATGAGTGAAGAGGGATTAAGTGTGATGCCCTTCGAATTTGGGTCCATAAGGGAAACCAAATAAAATCACATGCTTACCCATGTACTCTCTTAGTTTCCTTATTGCTCATCCACATCATCTCAACTTATCCAACATATGTCTAGCTAGAAACCAAATTTAACTAAACTAAGAATCAAAATCAACTAAATATGTACTAAATAGGGTACATTTACTTATACAGCCCACCATATATAACTATATATATGGTCATAACTCCTATACAGTTATGACCAAATAACGTGGTTATAGGGCTATGAACCTATTCTGATCATAATACTATATTCTAGTATGACCTCTAATAACTTAACACCAGTTGCCTTATATTAAATGGGATACTACTCAAAAACAATAGTGCTATGTCTGGTAGAAAGCTTTGTCAATCCGTGAAATTTGGATGAATTGAACAGAAATCACAATCATTTTCTGATTTATATGCAAGAAAAGGTAACTCAACTTCAGAAAGTGTAAATTTAGTGAGACGCGCAAGGATGATTGAGAGGCTTCTTTGTTATTTGCGTGCCAAGCATTGCATGCACAAGCAAGAAGAAATGACCAGGCTGCAAACATCACCTATGTCACCAGCTTGCTGTTGCTTTGACTGAATGATGATGTTACACCTTCCAACACATACATCCTACTGTTATTATTTGGCCAAAATCGAAATTGAAACACCCAATCCTTTCCATTTGCATCCTGAATCCTAAGAGGCAGTCTTTCAGGATGAGAAATTGCTGGGAAGCACGTCTGTTCAAGATTAAGAATTGCATAAGAATCAAGCATACGAGTGTACCAAAAACCAAATTTAATTGAAGGAAGTCCAAGGAAGAAAGCAGCTCTAAACAAGTTAGACGCTCTAGTATATGGCAAAACAAGAGGACGAAAAAGTATAACATGGTCTTAGTTTCAAAAAAGACGACAATAAAAATTTCAGTAACATACCTCTACACACTTTTTTGGCAGCACCAGGTGCCCTATCCGACCAGCATCACTCACTCAATGTTTTCTCAGATAAAGGGGTGATAATAGAATTTGAGCTTACGGAAGGTCAAGGATCACATGGAGGACTTGGATTCACTATAATATTAACAAATCAAGCGCAAATTTTGGAGTGAATCAATCACGCCAAGCAAATATGCTTTATGGTAGAAGTGGATACTCTCCTGATATTTTCTGAAGCTCCAGATTGCTGCTGATCCTTGGCTAATATCCAGAAAGAATACTGATTTCTTGCCCATCCTTCAGTGCGATGCCTTGTCATGGTGGCCTGATTTTTTTTGCCTCTTTAGAAAAGTCCAGTCCAGTATGAAAGCTGGAAGGATTTTCCTGTTGCAACATAGAAGGCCTCTGTTCACATGCATGAGATCCAGAAGGCTTGCTTGAATCCCTTGCTTCATTGTCCTTTAGAGAAACAGACCGTTGTGTTACATTTTGGCATGAACCAGATGATTCATGTTTTTGACCATCAGGAGATTTCTTGAGCTTATGATCATCTTGCTTTCAGTTTCATGGATTTTTCTTCCTTTCACATGCTTGATATCCAGCAAGCCTCCTATATTATCTTGAACTGGTGCACCTAAATGAGTCCGCACATTAATTTCTGAATTCCCAATGTCAATCTTGTTATGTGCAGGGAGCTTGAAGTCACCACCTACTTCCTTCTCAAATACATTTTGGTTCTCAACAAAGCAGGTAGATGCCTACTCCAATTCTAGGAGTTTCTCACCTACCTTTTCAGTTCTAGGATACTTCATTTGTTGAACATGAGTTGGAATTCCAAGCTAAGGAGTGGAAAAGCCGAAGGGATTGCTATACCTGTGCAAGTCCAGAATTTGGCACTGGAGCCTGACTCCATTTTTTTTTTATATTGATCTGTGAAACAGTCAACGGAAGGTCGACGTGCAGTTCAAGACTGTTATAATGGCTGTTGGCACAAAGTCTGCAAAGACCATAGCAGCACAAGGTCCGGGAGATGGGTCAGACCAGATGACCAGTAGTTCTTCCATGGGAACGAAGGAATGACAACTGAAAGAGGCTCAAATGCAGCAAATTGCAGAACAGTCCAAGACTGTTATGACGAACCCTATACAGTCATATTATATGCCCGAGGTGAAGGCTAAGAGAGCAGCGGAAGCATGGTGTGCTACAGCTAACAACAAGCACCAAAAACTGTTACTTGTTGAGAAGTTCGATGACAAAACTGGGGGCCGACTTTTGCAAGCCCATGATAGAGGACGTCAGGAAATTGGGTTCATGATGAATGCTTACAGGGGTGGGTGACCAAGGACTTCCAATATACCAAAAGTCTTTACTAAGGTCCTTGGCGAGGGAGTATGGTCCTCATCCAAGCTGTGTAGGTGAGGATGGAGATGTGAACTATATCAAGGCAGTTCCAACAGACCGTGATGACTGTCAAAAGAGAGCTTGGGGACAAGCTCCATTCCAGGGGGGTGGACTTGATGTGCACCTACCAAGAGCACATCCGAGTGTGGCCGAGGAGGCAACCGAGGACATAGGCGGGATACCAGCTGCTATCAAAGTCATGGTCGGAAGCGGGGAGATGGCTAGTGCGGCATTTGTTGAAGCTATTGACTTTAGGCACTGTGAGGTTAACCGAGAGAAGATAAAGGGAAGGCCAAGGCGTTTTGAGTGAAGTGAGGCTAATTCCATGTCGAGCAAAGCCGAGGCGCTAAATGTAGAGCGCAAGGCTGAAGGGCCGATTGAGATAGGCAGTCTGGAGGCTAATGAGGTTAACCTTACTTCTGAGGAGACCGAAGCGTAAGGCATTAGGCGCAAGCCGGCCAGGGAGATTGCGGAGGGCAGCAATATCTGTTGTGAGGTTAATCTGAAGACTAAAGAGAGTTGTGGCCTACATATTGCAGCCGGTGACGAGTGCAAGGAGCATAAAATGGGTTCAAGAAAGGTTCGCTCAGCCGAAGAGAGCATGGAAGGGACTAGGTTCGCTCAGTAGAGCAAGGCTGAAGAGCAGAGGATGCTGGTTCGGGCAGAGAAAGACTACGTCAGCTATAAGAGACAAAGGAAGACTGGACGCAACCAAGAGTGCGTCCGGGTCAGGTTTAGTTGGCAAGAGCCCAGGCTAACTTGAGCGCGTCACGACTGGGTTCAAGCCCAGACCGAGTCATTGTATTTGTTTTGTTTTGGATTTTATTGAGTCAGGTCTTGTACTCGTATCAGTCCTAGACAACGGGTTAAACCCGAGACAGTCCAGCGGCATATAAGCTGGAGACTTGCCAAAACTCGTAACGTTTGGAAATTGAATCGATAAAAGAATATTTTCTCTCCCACCTGAGAGAGTTTGAGGTACTTAAGTGTGGTGCCAAAAGCTTGGCCAGCGAAGGAGACTTTGCTAGAGAAGAAGATCGCCTACAGAACCAGAGGAGCCAAACCAGGAAGGCTACTGGAACTATAGACATCGAATACAGTGCAGAAGTAGATCTGATCACAGTGCAAGTGCTCTCCAATCTTTGAGGCACTTAGAGGCTGGAATCGGAAGAAGGATCACTCGGTTGCGCATCTGATCATAGCTCATCCAAGGATTTCTTGAATCGGTAAGAAATTCTTCTCTGTGAACATTCTACGGGGAGACCTTCCTGTTAACCCGATCAGAAGTGGAGAGGATGCTGACGTTCTGATCGATTTCAGTCAACTCATCTAACGAGAAGAATAGGTCGGTCTGATCTGACTGAGATCGAAGGATTTGAGAGGGATTTGAAATGCTGACAAGTTCAGGCGAGAACGATCCCTGTTTCAGGTAGATCGCCTAATGTCTGACTTAGATCAATTTCAATTCTTTTAAGAATCGATTCTTACTATCATAATCTGTGTCTAATTGTTGCGTATCCCTTGCAATGAGCTACGAGTGTAACAGTGAGGAATCGACTGACTGAAGATGAGAAACAGAGGCTGAATTCTGTTCTGAAGACATCGACGGCAATCTCTTGAAATAAGCATAATTGCGGCGATTGAAGGTTGATCTGAGCAGGAAAATGGCTTAGACGCTTCATAACTCTTGGGGGATCATTCTGGTGAAGTTTGGGACGAATCTGAGCTGTTTTGGATAGTTGGCCGGAGCTGATCAGAATCATGACGTCGGATCGCAGAATTAGGCAGCGCAGTTCTGAGTGACCCAGAACTAGGCTGATTGCAATCCTCAATGACTCACCTTTTGTGAGCTACTTTGAAGCTGAATTTTTTAGGTGTTCCTACATCAGAATCTCAGCTATCACTGGTCCAAATTTCATCTCAATCCGAGCTGCGGTTTAATTTTGGTGAATTTTTGAAGGTGACTGGCTCTAGATGTTGCCTGAGTCCTGCGACTGGCTGATTTAAGGCAAAACCAGGCGCAACTTCAAGCTTCAATGAGTCACCTACTGGAATCGACTTTGGGCTGATTTTTGGAGCGTCTAATCCTCCAAGATCTTGGCTTCCTCCAGATCAAATTTCGTGATTTTTGGACCTCTGTACATGGAGTTATGATTTTTTGAAGGAATGCTACCACACCTGCGAGAGGGATTCTTGCCCGTTTCCCAAATTCTGTTATAGACTTGGGTGAAATCGATTATCTGGTGCATTCTCCATGACTTGAGCTTGATGATCTGTAGAATTATCTTTTGCTTGAGCTTTCATTAGTAGGAGCTTTCATTGGGGGATTGCAGCCTGATATTCAGTTGGCTGTGCTTTCCCAAGAATCTCGTGACTTAAAGATATGCATGAAAGTTGCCCGACACAAAAAGAAAAAATGGAACGG
>NC_045145.1:1922919-1954189 GCF_008831285.2 Nymphaea colorata | reverse complement strand
AAGAATTCAATTTGTCGTTACATCTAGTACCCGATATAAGCGATTGAAATCAGTTGTTTGTATAAAACATTAGTTCGAATTTAAGTGAGTCATTTTGATCACACATATTTAATTGAATGTTTTTAACTTATTAATACATCCATTTTGAATGATTCATTTGATCGAAATCACAAGTTTGTGTGAGAATGAACAAGATTCAAGTGGTTAATTTGCTCCCATAATATTTAATCTAATCTGTTTCACTTTGATTACATGTGTAATGAACGGTTTAAATTGATTGAAATCACAGGTTCTTATGGATACAAGTGGGATCTATGCTTTTGTTTGATCCCTTTTACTTAATTCAATGAGTTTAACTTGTTATCTTTATAGTGAATGACCTAAGGTATTGGAATCACAAGTTCGTATCAGTATGAGTGGTATTTAAGTGATTCATTTGATCACACATATTTGATTGAATGTACTTAACTTGTTGTTGGTTCTATATTGAAAGATTTAGTGGATGAAATCTCAAGTTTGTATGAAAACAAATAAGATTCAAGTCGTTCATTAGCGCGCTTATAGTGTATCTAATGCGTTTCACTTGTCATTACATCTATAAGGACTAACTTAAATGATTTAAATCACAAGTTCATATAGATACAAATGGGGTTTATGCTATAGTTTGATCCCTTGTAGTTTCACCCGTATTGATACAAACATGTGATTTCATTCTGTTAGATCCTTGCTATTGTTGTTACATTTATAGTGAACTTTCTAAGGGATTTAAAGCACAAGTTCGTCTAAATACGAGTGGGATGTAAGCGATTCATTTGATCAAGTTATGCATATTCAATTAAATATGTGTGATCGAATGAATCACTTAAATCCCACCTCTATTGATGCGTACTTGTGAATTCAATCCCTTGGATCATTCACAATATACATCAGATTTATGTCCATATGAATTGGTGATTTCAATTACTTAAATCATTCTTTATACATATCATAACAAGTAAAACACAATAGATTAACCATAAAAGATCAAATGAACCACTTCAATTTCATTCATTTTCATGCAAACTTGTGATTTAAATCCACTAAATCATTCAACGTGGATGTAGCAACAAGTTAATCACATTCAATGAAATATGCGTGCCTAGATGAATCGCTTAAATCCCACTCGTATTGATACAAACTTGTAATTTCAATTCATTGGATCCCTACTATTGATGTAACTACAAGTTCAACTCATTGGATTATCTACAAGAAATCAAAGTAATGCATAGATCTCATTTGCATCCATTTGAACTTGTGATTTCAATCAACAAAATCATTCAACATGCATGTTTAAGCACATTCACGCATTAGTTTTTTATTCAAGTCATTCAATTGATCCCTAATGTGTTTCACCGTTTATTACTTTTATAAAGAACGTTTAAATGATTGAAATCACACAAGTTCATATAGATAAAAATGGGATCTATGCATTAGTTTCATCCCTAATAGTTAATCGAAAGAATTCAATCTGTCGTTACGCGATATAAGCGATTGAAATCAGTTGTTTGTATAAACATTAGTCGAATTTAAGTGAGTCATTTGATCACACATATTTAATTTAATGTTTTTAACTTATTAATACATACATTTTGAATTATTCATTTGATCGAAATCACAAGATTGTGTGAGAATGAACAAGATTCAAGTGGTTAATTTGCTCCCATATATTTAATCTAATCTGTTTCACTTGTTATTACATGTGTAATGAACGGTTTAAATGATTGAAATCACAAGTTCTTGTGGATACAAGTGGGATCTATGCTTTTGTTAGATCCATTTTACTTAATTCAATGAGTTTAACTTGTTATATTTATAGTGAATGACCTAAGGTATTGAAATCACAAGTTCGTATCATTACGAGTTGTATTTAAGTAATTCATTTGATCACACATATTTGATTGAATATACTTAACTTGTTGTTGCATTTATATTTGATTCATTTGATCACACATATTTGATTGAATGTACTTAACTTGTTGTTGGTTCTATATTGAAAGATTTAGTGGATTGAAATCTCAAGTTTGTATGAAAACAAATAAGATTCAAGTCGTTCATTTGCGCGCTTATAGTGTATCTAATGAATTTCACTTGTTATTACATCTATAATGACTAACTTAAACGATTTAAATCACAAGTTCATATAGATACAAATGGGGTTTATGCTATAGTTTGATCCCTTGTAATTTCACCCGTATTGATACAAACATGTGATTTCATTCCCTTAGATCCTTGCTATTGTTGTTACATTTATAGTGAACTTTCTAAGGGATTTAAAGCACAAGTTCGTCTAAATACGAGTGGGATGTAAGCGATTCATTTGATCAAGTTATGCATATTCAATTAAATATGTGTGATCGAATGAATCACTTAAATCCCACCTCTACTGATGCGTACTTGTGAATTCAATCCCTTGGATCATTCACAATATACATCAGATTTATGTCCATATGAATTGGTAATTTCAATTACTTAAATCATTCCTTATACATATCATGACAAGTAAAACACATTAGATTAACCATAAAAGATCAAATGAACAACTTGAATTTCATTCACTTTCATGAAAACTTGTGATTTATTCATGTAACTACAAGTTCAACTCATTGGATTATCTACAAGAGATCAAAGTAATGCATGGATCTCATTTGCATCCATTTGAACTTGTGATTTCAATCAACAAAATCAATCATTGTACATGTAATAACAAGTGAAACGCATTAAGGTAATGATAAGCGATCATACGAACGACTTGAATCTCATTTTTTTATCATATAAACTTTTAGTTTCAACCATTTAAATCATTCATTATAGATGTAATAACTAGCGAAACATATCATATTAACTAAAATACAACAAGTAAGTCACTTAAATGTCATTTATGGTCATTCAAGCTTGTGATTTCAATCCACTCAATCATTCAACATGCATGTTTAAGCACATTCATGCGTTAGTTTGTGATTCAAGTCATTCAATTGATCGCTAATGTGTTTCACCGTTTATTACTTTTATAAAGAACGTTTAAATGATTGAAATCACACAAGTTCATATAGTTAAAAATGGGATCTATGCATTAGTTTCATCCCTAATAGTTAATCGAAAGAATTCAATTTGTCGTTACATCTATAGTACGCGATATAAGCGATTGAAATCAGTTGTTTGTATAAACATTAGTCGAATTTAAGTGAGTCATTTGATCACGCTTATTTAATAGAATGTTTTTAACTTATTAATACATCCATTTTGAATGATTCATTTGATCGAAATCACAAGTTTGTGTGAGAATGAAGAAGATTCAAGTGGTTAATTTGCTCCCTTATATTTAATCTAATCTGTTTCACTTGTTATTACATGTGTAATGAACGGTTTAAATGATTGAAATCACAAGTTCTTATGGATACAAGTGGAATCTATGCTTTTGTTTGATCCCTTTTACTTAATTCAATGAGTTTAACTTGTTATATTTATAGTGAATGACCTAAGGTATTGGAATCACAAGTTCGTATCAGTACGAGTGGTATTTAAGTGATTCATTTGATCACACATATTTAATTGAATGTACTTAACTTGTTGTTGCATCTATATTGAATCATTTAGTGGATTGAAATCTCAAGTTTGTTTGAAAACAAATAAGATTCAAGTCGTTCATTTGCGCGCTCATAGTGTATCTAATGCGTTTCACTTGTTATTACATCTATAATGACTAACTTAAATGATTTAAATCACAAGTTCATATAGATACAAATGGGGTTTATGCTATAGTTTGATCCCTTGCAGTTTCACCCGTATTGATACAAACATGTGATTTCATTCCCTTAGATCCTTGCAATTGTTGTTACATTTGTAGTGAACTTTCTAAGGGATTTAAAGCACAAGTTCGTCTAAATACCAGTGCAATGTAAGCGATTCATTTGATCAAGTTATGCATATTCAATTAAATATGTGTGATTGAATGAATCACTTAAATCCCACATCTATTGATGCGTACTTGTCAATTCAATCCCTTGGATCATTCACAATATACATCAGATTTATGTCCATATGAATTGGTGATTTCAATTACTTAAATCATTCCTTATACATATCATAACAAGTAAAACACAATAGATTAACCATAAAAGATCAAATGAACCACTTCAATTTCATTCATTTTCATGCAAACTTGTGATTTAAATCCACTAAATCATTCAACGTGGATGTAGCAACAAGTTAATCACATTCAATGAAATATGCGTGCTTAGATGAATCGCTTAAATCCCACTCGTATTGATACAAACTTGTAATTTCTATTCATTGGATCCCTACTATTGATGTAACTACAAGTTCAACTCATTGGATTATCTACAAGAGATCAAAGTAATGCATAGATCTCATTTGCATCCATTTGAACTTGTGATTTCAATCAACAAAATCAATCATTGTACATGTAATAACAAATAAACGCATTAAGGTAATGATGAGCGATCAAACAAACGACTTGAATCTCATTTTTTTTCATATAAGCTTTTAATTTCAACCATTTAAATCATTCATTATTGATGTAATAACCAGCGAAACATATTATATTAACTAAAATACAACAAGTAAATCACTTAAATGTCATTTATGGTCATTCATGCTTGTGATTTCAATCCACTAAATCATTCAACATGCATGTTTAAGCACATTCATGCGTTAGTTTGTGATTCAAATCATTCAATTGATCGCTAATGTGTTTCACCGTTTATTACTTTTATAAAGAACGTTTAAATTATTGAAATCACACAAGTTTATATTGTTAAAAATCGGATCTATGCATTAGTTTCATCCCTAATAGTTAATCGAAAGAATTCAATTTGTCGTTACATCTATAGTATGCGATATAAGCGATTGAAATTAGTTGTTTGTATAAACATTAGTCGAATTTAAGTGAGTCATTTGATCACACATATTTAATTGAATGTTTTTAACTTACTAATACATCCATTTTGAATGATTCATTTGATCGAAATCACAAGTTTGTTTGAGAATGAACAAGATTCAAGTGGTTAATTTGCTCCCATATATTTAATCTAATCTGTTTCACTTGTTATTACATGTGTAATGAACGGTTTAAATGATTGAAATCACAAGTTCTTATGGATACAAGTGGAATCTATGCTTTTGTTTGATTCCTTTTACTTAATTCAATGAGTTTAACTTGTTATATTTATAGTGAATGACCGAAGGTATTGAAATCACAAGTTCGTATCAGTACGAGTGGTATTTAATTGATTCATTTGATCACACATTTGATTGAATGTACTTAACTTGTTGTTGCATCTATATTGAATGATTTAGTGGATTGAAATCTCAAGTTTGTATGAAAACAAATAAGATTCAAGTCGTTCATTTGCGCGCTTATAGTGTATCTAATGCGTTTCACATTTTATTACATCTATAATGACTAACTTAAATTATTTAAATCACAAGTTCATATAGATACAAATGGGGTTTATGCTATAGTTTGATCCCTTGTAGTTTCACCCGTATTGATACAAACATGTGATTTCATTCCCTTAGATCCTTGCTATTGTTGTTACATTTATAGTGAACTTTCTAAGGGATTTAAAGCACAAGTTCGTCTAAATACGAGTGGGATGTAAGCGATTCATTTGATCAAGTTATGCATATTCAATTAAATATGTGTGATCGAATGAATCACTTAAATCTCACCTCTATTGATGCGTACTTGTGAATTCAATCCCTTGGATCATTTACAATATACATCAGATTTATGTACATATGAATTGGTGATTTCAATTACTTAAATCATTTCTTATACACATCATAACAAGTAAAACACAATAGATTAACCATAAAAGATCAAATGAACCACTTCAATTTCATTCATTTTCATGCAAACTTGTTATTTAAATCCACTAAATCATTCAACGTGGATGTAGCAACAAGTAAATCACATTCAATGAAATATGCGTGCTTAGATGAATCGCTTAAATCCCACCCGTATTGATACAAACTTGTAATTTCAATTCATTGGATCCCCACTATTGATGTAACTACAAGTTCAACTCATTGGATTATCTACAAGAGATCAAAGTAATGCATAGATCTCATTTGCATCCATTTGAACTTGTGATTTCAATCAACAAAATCAATCATTGTACATGTAATAACAAGTGAAACGCATTAAGGTAAGGATAAGCGATCAAACGAACGACTTGAATCTCATTTTTTTTCATATAAGCTTTTAGTTTCAACCATTTAAATCATTCATTATAGATGTAATAACTAGCGAAACATATCATATTAACTAAAGTACAACAAGTAAGTCACTTAAATGTCATTTATGGTCATTCAAGCTTGTGATTTCAATCCACTAAATCATTCAACATCCATGTTTAAGCACATTCATGCGTTAGTTTGTGATTCAAGTCATTCAATTGATCGCTAATGTGTTTCACTGTTTATTAGTTTTATAAAGAACGTTTAAGTGACTGAAATCACACAAGTTCATATAGTTAAAAATGGGATCTATGCATTAGTTTCATCCCTAATAGTTAATCAAAAGAATTCAATTTGTCGTTACATATATAGTACGCGATATAAGCGACTGAAATCAGTTGTTTGTATAAACATTAGTTGAATTTAAGTGAGTCATTTGATCACTTATATTTAATTGAATGCTTCTAACTTACTAATACATCCGTTTTGAATGATTCATTTGATCGAAATCACAAGTTTGTGTAAGAATGAACAATATTCAAGTGGTTAATTTGCTCCCATATATTTAATCTAATCTGTTTCACTTGTTATTACATGTGTAATGAACGGTTTAAATGATTGAAATCACAAGTTCTTATGGATACAAGTGGGATCTATGCTTTTGTTTGATCCCTTTTACTTAATTCAATGAGTTTAACTTGTTATATTTATAGTGAATGACCTAAGGTGTTGAAATCACAAGTTCGTATCAGTACGAGTGGTATTTAAGTGATTCATTTGATTACACATATTTGATTGAATGTACTTAACTAGTTGTTGCATCTATATTGAATGATTTAGTAGAATGAAATCTCAAGTTTGTATGAAAACAAATAAGATTCAAGTTGTTCATTTGCGTGCGCTTATAGTGTATCTAATGCGTTTCACTTGTTATTACATCCATAATGACTAACCTAAATGATTTAAATCACAAGTTCACATGGGGTTTATGCTATAATTTGATCCCTTGCAGTTTCACCCGTATTGATACAAACATGTGATTTCATTCCCTTAGATCCTTGCTATTGTCGTTACATTTATAGTGAACTTTCTAAGGGATTTAAAGCACAAGTTCGTCTAAGTCCCACTCGTATTGATACAAACTTGTAATTTCAATTCATTGGATCCTTACTATTGATGTAACTATAAGTTCAACTCATTGGATTATCTACAAGAGATCAAAGTAATGCATAGATCTCATTTGCATCCATCTGAACTTGTGATTTCAATGAACAAAATCAATCATTGTACATGTAATAACAAGTGAAACGCATTAAGGTAATGATAAGCGATCAAACGAACGACTTGAATCTCATTTTTTTTCATATAAACTTTTAGTTTCAACCATTTAAATCATTCATTATAGATGTAATAACTAGCGAAACGTATTATATTAACTAAAATACAACAAGTAAATCACTTAAATGTCATTTATGGTCATTCAAGCTTGTGATTTCAATCCACTAAATCATTCAACATGCATGTTTAAGCACATTCATGCGTTAGTTTGTGATTGAAGTGATTCAATTGATCGCTAATGTGTTTCACCGTTTATTACTTTTAAACGTCAACGTTTAAATTATTGAAATCACACAAGTTCATATAGTTAAAAATGGGATCTATGCAATAGTTTCATCCCTAATAGTTAATCGAAAGAATTCAATTTGTCGTTACATCTATAGTACGCGATATAAGCGATTGAAATCAGTTGTTTGTATAAACATTAGTCGAATTTAAGTGAGTCATTTGATCACACATATTTAATTGAAAGTTTTTAACTTATTAATACATCCATTTTGAATGATTCATTTGATCGAAATCACAAGTTTCTGTGAGAATGAACAAGATTCAAGTGGTTAATTTGCTCCCATATATTTAATCTAATCTGTTTCACTTGTTATTACATGTGTAATGAACGGTTTAAATGATTGAAATCACAAGTTCTTATGGATACAAGTGGGATCTATGCTTTTGTTTGATCCCTTTTACTTAATTCAATGAGTTTAACTTGTTATATTTATAGTGAATGACCTAAGGTATTGGAATCACAAGTTCGTATCAGTACGAGTGGTATTTAAGTGATTCATTTGATCACACATATTTGATTGAATGTACTTAACTTGTTGTTGCATCTATATTGAATGATTTAGTGGATTAAAATCTCAAGTTTGTATGAAAACAAATAAGATTCAAGTCGTTCATTTGCGCGCTTATAGTGTATCTAATGCGTTTCAATTGTTATTACATCTATAATGACTAACTTAAATTATTTAAATCACAAGTTCATATAGATACAAATGGGGTTTATGCTATAGTTTGATCCCTTGTAGTTTCACCCGTATTGATACAAACATGTGATTTCATTCCCTTAGATCCTTGCTATTGTTGTTACATTTATAGTGAACTTTCTAAGGGATTTAAAGCACAAGTTCGTCTAAATACGAGTGGGATGTAAGCGATTCATTTGATTAAGTTATGCATATTCAATTAAATATGTGTGATCGAATGAATCATTTAAATCCCACCTCTATTGATGCGTACTTGTGAATTCAATCCCTTGGATCATTTACAATATACATCAGATTTATGTACATATGAATTGGTGATTTCAATTACTTAAATCATTTCTTATACATATCATAACAAGTAAAACACAATAGATTAACCATAAAAGATCAAATGAACCACTTCAATTTCATTCATTTTCATGCAAACTTGTTATTTAAATCCACTAAATCATTCAACGTAGATGTAGCAACAAGTTAATCACATTCAATTAAATATGCCTGCTTAGATGAATCGCTTAAATCCCACCCGTATTGATACAAACTTGTAATTTCAATTCATTGGATCCCCACTATTGATGTAACTACAAGTTCAACTCATTGGATTATCTACAAGAGATCAAAGTAATGCATCGATCTCATTTGCATGCATTTGAACTTGTGATTTTAATCAACAAAATCAATCATTGTACATGTAATAACAAGTGAAACGCATTAAGGTAATGATGAGCGATCAAACGAACGACTTGAATCTCAATTTTTTTCATATATACTTTTAGTTTCATCCATTTAAATCATTCATTATAGATGTAAAAACTAGCGAAACATGTTATATTAACTAAAATACAACAAGTAAATGACTTAAATGTCATTCAAGCTTGTGATTTCAATCCACTAAATCATTCAACATGCATGCTTAAGCACATTCACGCATTAGTTTTTTATTCAAGTCATTCAATTGATCCCTAATGTGTTTCACCGTTTATTACTTTTATAAAGAACATTTAAATGATTGAAATCACATAAGTTCATATAGTTAAAAATGGGATCGATGCATTAGTTTCATCCCTAATAGTTAATCGAAAGAATTCAATTTGTCGTTTTATCTATAGTACGTGATATAAGCGATTGAAATCGTTTGTTTGTATAAACATTAGTCGAATTTAAGCGAGTCATTTGATCACACATATTTAATTGAATGTTTTTAACTTATTAATACGTCCATTTTGAATGATTCATTCGATCGAAATCACAAGTTTGTGTGAGAATGAACAAGATTCAAGTGGTTAATTTGCTCCCCTATATTTAACTAATGTGTTTCACTTGTTATTACAAGTGTAATGAACGGTTTAAATGATTGAAATCACAAGTTCTTATGGATACTAGTGGGATCTATGCTTTTGTTTGATCCCTTTTAACTTGTTATATTTATAGTGAATGACCTAAGGTATTGAAATCACAAGTTCGTATCAGTAGGAGTGGTATTTAAGTGATTCATTTGATCACACTTATTTGATTGAATGTACTTAACTTGTTGTTGCATTTATATTGAATGATTTAGTGGATTGAAATCTCAAGTTTGTATGAAAACAAATAAGATTCAAGTCGTTCATTTGCGCACTTATAGTGTATCTAATGCGTTTCACTTGTTATTACATCTATAATGACTAACTTAAATGATTTAAATGACAAGTTCATATGGATACAAATGGGGTTTATGCTATAGTTTGATCCCTTGTAGTTTCACCCGTATTGATACAAACATGTGATTTCATTCCCTTAGATCCTTGCTATTGTTGTTACATTTATAGTGAACTTTCTAAGGGATTTAAAGCACAAGTTCGTCTAAATATGAGTGGGATGTAAGTGATTCATTTGATGAAGTTATGTATATTCGATTAAATATGTGTGATCGAATGAATCACTTAAATGTCATTTATGGTCATTCAAGCTTGTGATTTCAATGCACTAAATCATTCAACATGCATGTTTAAGCACATTCACGCATTAGTTTTTTATTCAAGTCGTTCAATTGATCCCTAATGTGTTTCACCGTTTATTACTTTTATAAAGAACGTTTAAATGATTGAAATCACACAAGTGCATATTGTTAAAAATGGGATCTATGCATTAGTTTCATCCCTAATAGTTAATCGAAAGAATTCAATTTGTCGTTACATCTATAGTACGTGATATAATCGATTCAAATCAGTTGTTTGTATAAACACGAGTCGAATTTAAGTGATTCATTTGAATACGCATATTTAATTGAATGTTTTTGACTTGTTAATACATACATTTTGAATGATTCATTTGATCAAAATCATAAGTTTGTGTGAGAATGAGCAAGATTCAAGTGGATAATTTGCTCCCCTATATTTAATCTAACGTGTTTCACTTGTTATTACATGTGTAATGAACGGTTTAAATTATTGAAATCACAAGTTCTTATGGATACAAGTGGGATCTATGCTTTTGTTTGATCCCTTTTACTTAATTCAATGAGTTTAACTTGGTATATTTATAGTGAATGACCTAAGGTATTGAAATCACAAGTTCGTATCAGCACGTGTGGTATTTAAGTGATTCATTTGATCACACATATTTGATTGAATGTACTTAACTTGTTGTTGAATCTATATTGAATGATTTAGTTGATTGAAATCTCAAGTTTGTTTGAAAACAAATAAGATTCAAGTCGTTCATTTGCGCGCTTATAGTATATCTAATGCGTTTCACTTGTTATTACATCTATAATGACTAACTTAAAAGATTTAAATGACAAGTTCATATGGATACAAATGGGGTTTGTGCTATAGTTTGATTCCTTGTAGTTTCACCCGTATTGGTACAAACATGTGATTTCATTCCCTTAGATCCTTGCTATTGTTGTTGCATTTATAGCGAACTTTCTAAGGGATTTAAAGCACAAGTTCATACTAACCACATTCAATGAAATATGCGTGCTTAGACGAATCGCTTAAATCCCACTCGTTTTGTTACAAACATGTAATTTCAATTCATTGGAACCTTACTATTGATGTAACTACAAGTTCAACTCATTGGATTAACTAGAAGAGATCAAACTAATGCATAGATCCCATTTGCATCCATTTGAACTTGTGATTTTAATCAACAAAATCAATCATTGTACATGTAATAACAAGTGAAACGCATTAAGGTAATGATAAGCGATCAAATGAACGACTTATTTCATTTTTTTTCATATAAACTTTTAGTTTCAACCATTTAAATCATTCATTATAGATGTAATAACTAGCGAAACAAATTATATTAACTAAAATACAACAAGTAAATCACTTAAATGTCATTTATGGCCATTCAAGCTTGTGATTTCAATCCACTAAATCATTCAACATGCATGTTTAATCACATTCATGCATTAGTTTTTTATTCAAGTCATTCAATTGATACCTAATGTGTTTCACCGTTTATTACTTTTATAAAGAACGTTTAAATGATTGAAATCACACAAGTTCATATAGTTAAAAATGGGATCTATGCATTAGTTTCATCCCTAATAGTTAATCGAAAGAATTCAATTTGTCGTTACATCTATAGTACGCGATATAATCGATTGAAATCAGTTGTTTGTATAAACACGAGACAAATTTAAGTGATTCATTTGATCACGCATATTTAATTGAATGTTTTTAACTTGTTAATACATACATTTTGAATGATTCATTTGATTGAAATCATAAGTTTGTGTGAGAATGAGCAAGATTCAAGTGGTTAATTTGCTCCACTATATTTAATCTAATGTGTTTCACTTGTTATTACATGTGTAACGAACGGTTTAAATGATTGAAATCACAAGTTCTTATGGATACAAGTGGGATCTATGCTTTTGTTTGATACCTTTTACTTAATTCAATGAGTTTAACTTGTTATATTTGTAGTGAATGACCTAAGGTATTGAAATCACAAGTTCGTATCAGTACGTGTGCTATTTAAGTGATTCATTTGATCACACATATTTGATTGCATGTACTTAACTTGTTGTTGCATCCATATTGAATGATTTAGTTGATCGAAATCTCAAGTTTGTTTGAAAACAAATAAGATTCAAGTCGTTCATTTGCGCGCTTATAGTATATCTAATGCGTTTCACTTGTTATTACATCTATAATGATTAAATTAAATGATTTAAATGACAAGTTCATATGGATACAAATGGGGTTTATGCTATAGTTTGATCCCTTGTAGTTTCACCCGTATTGATACAAACATGTGATTTCATTCCCTTAAATCCTTGCTATTGTTGTTACATTTATAGTGAACTTTCTAAGGGATTTAAAGCACAAGTTCGTCTAAATATGAGTGGGATGTAAGTGATTCATGTATATTCAATTAAATATGTGTGATCGAATGAATTACTTAAATCCCACCTCTATTGATGCGTACTTGTGAATTCAATCCCTTGGATCATTCACAATAGATATAACAATGAGTTGAACTGATTGGATCAAACTAACTCATAGATCTCATTTGTATCTATATAAACTTGTGGTTTCAATTATTTAAATCATTCATCATAGATGTAATAAAAAGTGAAACACTTTAAATTAACTCCAAGGTATCAAACAAACGACCCGATTCTTATTTATTTCCATGCAAACTTGCAATTTCAATCAACTAAATCATTCAATATGGATGTCACAACAAGGTAAATACATTTAATTAAGTAGACGTGATGAAATGAATTACAAAAATCCTACTCGTATTGATACGAACAAAAAGTTCTACTTATTGGACTAACTACAAGCATCAAACTAATGTATACATCCGATTTGTGTCCATATGAATTGGTGATTTCACCGACTTAAATCATTCCTTATACATATAATAACAAGTAAAACACATTAGATTAACTATAAAAGATCATATGAACCACATTCAATAAAATATGCGTGCTTAGACGAATCGCTTAAATCCCACTCGTTTTGATACAAACATGTAATTTCAATTCATTGGATCCTTACTATTGATGTAACTACAAGTTCAACTCATTGGATTAACTACAAGAGATCAAACTAATGCATAGATCCCATTTGCATCCACTTGAACTTGTGATTTCAATCAACAAAATCAATCATTGTACATGTAATAACAAGTGAAATTTTTTTTATGTAATGATAAGCGATCAAATGAACGACTTGAATCTCATTTTTTTTCATATAAACTTTTAGTTTCAACCATTTAAATAATTCATTATAGATGTAATAACTAGCGAAACAAATTATATTAACTAAAATACCACAAGTAAATCACTTAAATGTCATTTATGGTCATTCAAGCTTGTGATTTCAATCCACTAAATCATTCAACATGCATGTTTAAGCACATTCATGCATTAGTTTTTTATTCAAGTCATTCAATTGATCCCTAATGTGTTTTACCGTTTATTACTTTTATAAAGAACGTTTAAATGATTGAAATCACACAAGTTCATATAGTTAAAAATGGGATCTATGCATTAGTTTCATCCCTAATAGTTAATCGAAAGAATTCAATTTGTCGTTACATCTATAGTACGCGATATAATCGATTGAAATCAGTTGTTTGTATAAACACGAGTCGAATTTAAGTGATTTATTTGATCACGCATATTTAATTGAATGTTTTTAACTTGTTAATACATACATTTTGAATGATTCATTTGATTGAAATCATAAGTTTGTGTGAGAATGAGGAAGATTCAAGTGGTTAATTTGTTCCCCTATATTTAATCTAATGTGTTTCACTTGTTATTACATGTGTAATGAACGGTTTAAATGATTGAAATCACAAGTTCTTATGGATACAAGTGAGATCTATGCTTTTGTTTCACCCCTTTTACTTAATTCAATGAAACAAAAAGTTCTACTTGTTGCACTAACTACAAGCATAAAACTAATGTATACATCAGATTTGTGTCCATATGAATTGGTGATTTCAATCATTTAAATCATTACTTGTACATGTAATAACAAGTGAAACACATTAGATTAACTATAAAGGAACAAATGAACCACTTGAATTTTGTTCATTTTCATGCAAACTTGTGATTTAAATCCACTAAATCAGTCAACGTGGATGTAGCAACAAGTTAATCACATTCAATGAAATATGCGTGCTCAGATGAATCACTTAAATCCCACTCGCATTGATACAAACTTGTGATTTCAATTCATTAGATCCTTACTATTGATGTAACTACAAGTTCAACCCATTGTATTGACTACAAGAGATCGAACTAATGCGTAGATCCCATTTGCATCCATTTGAACTTGTGATTTCAATCATTGTACATGTAATAACAAGCGAAACGCATTAGGATAATGATTAGCGATCAAACGAATGACGTGAGTCTAATTTTTTCATACAAACTTTTAGTTTGAACCATTTAAATCATTCTTTATAGATGTAAGAACAAGCGAAACACGTTATATTAACTGTAATACAGTAAGTAAATAACTTAAATGTCATTTATGTCCATACAAGCTTGTAATTTAATTCCACTAAATCATTCAATATGCATGTTTAAGCACATTCACGCATTAGTTTGTGATTCAAGTCATTGAATTGATCTCTTATAGTTAACCTAATGCGTTTCACAGGTTATTACTTCTATAAAGAACGATTTAAATGATTGAAATCACCAGTTCATATAGTTAAAAATGGAATCTATGCATTAGTTTCATTCCTAGTACTTAATCAAAGAATTCAACTTGTCGTTACATCTATAGTACGCGATATAAGCGATTGAAATCAGTTGTTCGTATAAACACGAGTAAGATTTAAGCGATTCATTTGATCACAACTTGTTAGTACATCCGTTTTGAATAATTTATTTGATCGAAATGACAAGTTTGTATGAGAATGAATAAGATTCAAGTCGTTAATTTGCTCCCCTATATTTAATCTAATGTGTTTCACTTGTTGTTACATGTGTAATGAACGATTTAAATGATTGAAATCACAAGTTCATATGGATGCAAGTGGGATTTATGCTTTTGTTTCACCCCTTTTACTTAATTCAATGAAACAAAAAGTTCTACTTGTTGGACTTACTACAAGCATCAAACTAATGCACACATCAGATTTGTGTCCATATGAAACGGTGATTTCAATCATTTAAATCATTACTTATACATGTAATAACAAGTGAAACACATTAGATTAACTATAAAAGAGCAAATGAACCACTTGAATTTCATTCATTTTCATGCAAACTTGTGATTTAAATACACTAAATCATTCAACGGGCATGTAGCAACAAGTTTATCACATTCAATGAAATATGCATGCTCAGATGAATCGCTTAAATCCCACTCGTATTGATACAAACTTGTGATTTCAGTTCTTTAGATCCTTACTGTTGATGTAACTACAAGTCCAACTCATTGGATTGACTACAAGAGATCAAACTAATGCGTAGATCCCATTTGCATCCATTTGAACTTGTGATTTCAATCAACAAAATCAATCATTGTACATGAAATAACAAGTGAAACACATTAGGTTAATGATAAAAGATCAAACGAATGACGTGAATATCATTTTTTTATACAAACTTTTTTTTTTGAACCATTTAAATCATTCGTTATAGATATAAAAACAAGCGAAACACATTATATTAACTGAAATACAGCAAGTAAATAACTTAAATGTCTTTTATGTAGATACAAGCTTGTGATTTCATTCCACTCAATGATTCAACATGCATGTTTAAGCACATTCACGCATTAGTTTGTGATTCAAGTCATTCAATTGATCCCATATAGTTAACCTAATGTGTTTCACTGTTTATTACTTCTATAAAGAACGATTTAAATGATTGAAATTACCAGTTCATATAGCTAAAAATGGAATCTATGCATTAGTTTCATCTCTAGTACTTAATCGAAAGAATTCAACTTGTCGTTACATCTATAGTACGCGATATAAGCGATTGAAATCAGTTGTTTGTATAAACACGAGTGAGATTTAAGTGATTCATTTGATCACACATATTTAATTGAATGTTTTTAACTTGTTAATACATCCATTTTGAATGATTTATTTGATCGAAATCACAAGTTTGTATGAGAATGAATAAGATTCAAGTAGTTAATTTGCTCCCCTATATTTAATCTAACGTGTTTCACTTGTTATTACATGTATAACGATTGATTTAAATGATTGAAATCACAAGTTCATATGGATACAAGTGGGATCTATGCTTTTGTTTGACCCCTTTTAATTAATTCAACGAGTTCTCGTACTGAAACGAACAAAAGTTCTGCTTATTGGATTAACTACTAGCATCAAACTAATGTATACATCAGATTTGTGTCCATATGAATTGGTGATTTCAATCATTTAAATCATTACTTATACATGTAATAACAAGTGAAACACATTAGATTAACTATAAATGAGCAAATGAACCACTTGAATTTTGTTCATTTTCATGCAAACTTGTGATTTAAATCCACTAAATCAGTCAACGTGGATGTAGCAACAAGTTAATTACATTCAATGAAATATGCGTGCTCAGATGAATCGCTTAAATCTCACTCGCAGTGATACAAACTTATGATTTCAATTGATTAGATCCTTACTATTGATGTAACTACAAGTTCAACCAAATGGATTGACTACAAGAGATCAAACTAATGCATAGATCCCATTTGCATCCATTTGAACTTGTAATTTCAATCATTGTACATGCAATAACAAGTGAAACGCATTAAGGTAATGATAAGCGATCAAATGAACGACTTGAATCTCATTTTTTTTCATATAAACTTTTAGCTTCAACCATTTAAATCATTCATTATAGATGTAATAACCAGCGAAACATATTATATTAACTAAAATACAACAAGTAAATCACTTAAATGTCATTTATGGTCATTCAAGCTTGTGATTTCAAACCACTAAATCATTCAACATGCATGTTTAAGCACATTCATGCATTAGTTTTTTATTCAAGTCATTCAATTGATCCCTAATGTGTTTCACCATTTATTACTTTTATAAAGAACGTTTAAATGATTGAAATCACACAAGTTCATATGGTTAAAAATGGGATCTATGCATTAGTTTCATCCCTAACAGTTAATCGAAAGAATTTAATTCGTCGTTACATCTATAGTACGCGATATAATCGATTGAAATCAGTTGTTTGTATAAACACGAGTCGAATTTAAGTGATTTATTTGATCACGCATATTTAATTGAATGTTTTTAACTTGTTAATACATACATTTTGAATGATTCATTTGATTGAAATCATAAGTTTGTGTGAGAATGAGCAAGATTCAAGCGGTTAATTTTCTCCCCTATATTTAATCTAATGTGTTTCACTTGTTATTACATATGTAATGAACGGTTTAAATGATTGAAATCACAAGTTCTTATGGATACAAGTGGGATCTATGCTTTTGTTTGATCCCTTTTACTTAATCCAATGAGTTTAACTTGTTATATTTATAGTGAATGACCTAAGGTATTGAAATCACAAGTTCGTATCCGTACGTGTGGTATTTAAGTGATTCATTTGATCACACATATTTGATTGAATGTACTTAACTTGTTGTTGCATTTATATTGAATGATTTAGTTGATTGAAATCTCAAGTTTGTTTGAACACAAATAAGATTCAAGTCGTTCATTTGCGCGCTTATAGTATATCTAATGCGTTTCACTTGTTATTACATCTTTAATGACTAACTTAAATGATTTAAATGACAAGTTCATATGGATACAAATGGGGTTTATGCTATAGTTTGAACCCTTATAGTTTCACCCATATTGATACAAACATGTGATTTCATTCCCTTAAATCCTTGCTATTGTTGTTACATTTATAGTGAACTTTCTAAGGGATTTAAAGCACAAGTTCGTCTAAATATGAGTGGGATGTAAGTGATTCATTTGATGAAGTTATGTATATTCAATTAAATATGTGTGATCGAATGAATCACTTAAATTCCACCTCTATTGATGCGTACTTGTGAATTCAATCCCTTGGATCATTCACAATAGATGTAACAATGAGTTGAACTCATTGGATCAAACTAACTCATAGATCTCATTTGTATCTATATAAACTTGTGGTTTCAATTATTTAAATCGTTCATCATAGATGTAATAAAAAGTGAAACACTTTAAATTAACTCCAAGGTATCAAACAAACGACCCGATTCTTATTTATTTCCATGCAAACTTGCAATTTCAATCAACTAAATAATCCAATATGGATGTCACAACAAGGTAAATACATTTAATTAAGTAGACGTGATGAAATGAATTACAAAAATCCCACTCGTATTGATACGAACAAAAAGTTCTACTTATTGGACTAACTACAAGCATCAAACTAATGTATACATCCGATTTGTGTCCATATGAATTGGTGATTTCACTCACTTAAATCATTCCTTATACATATAATAACAAGTAAAACACATTAGATTAACTATAAAAGATCATATGAACCACATTCAATGAAATATGCGTGCTTAGACGAATCGCTTAAATCCCACTCGTTTTGATACAAACATGTAATTTCAATTCATTGGATCCTTACTATTGATGTAACTACAAGTTCCAACTCATTGGATTAACTACAAGGGATCAAACTAATGCATAGATCTCATTTGCATCCATTTGAACTTGTGATTTCAATCAACAAAATCAATCATTGTACATGTAATAACTAGTGAAACGCATTAAGGTAATGATAAGCGATCAAATGAACGACTTGAATCTTTTTTTTTTTCATATAAACTTTTAGTTTCAACCATTTAAATCATTCATTATAGATGTAATAACTAGCGAAACAAATTATATTCACTAAAATACAACAAGTAAATCACTTAAACGTCATTTATGGTCATTCAAGCTTGTGATTTCAATCCACTAAATCATTCAACATGCAAGTTTAAGCACATTCATGCATTAGTTTTTTATTCAAGTCATTCAATTGATACCTAATGTGTTTCACCGTTCATTACTTTTATAAAGAACGTTTAAATGATTGAAATCACACAAGTTCATATAGTTAAAAATGGGATCTATGCATTAGTTTCATCCCTAATAGTTAACCGAAAGAATTCAATTTGTCGTTACATTTATAGTACGCGATATAATCGATTGAAATCAGTTGTTTGTACAAACACGAGTCGAATTTAAGTAATTCATTTGATCACGCATATTTAATTGAATGTTTTTAACTTGTTAATACATACATTTTGAATGATTCATGTGATTGAAATCATAAGTTTGTTTGAGAATGAGCAAGATTCAAGTGGTTAATTTGCTCCCCTATATTTAATCTAATGTGTTTCACTTGTTATTACATGTGTAATGAATGGTTTAAATGATTGAAATCACAAGTTCTTATGGATACAAGTGAGATCTATGTTTTTGTTTGATCCCTTTTACTTAATTCAATGAGTTTAACTTGTTATATTTATAGTGAATGACCTAAGGTATTGAAATCACAAGTTCGTATCCGTACGTGTGGTATTTAAGTAATTCATTTGATCACACATATTTGATTGAATGTACTTAACTTGTTGTTGCATCTATATTGAATGATTTAGTTGATTCAAATCTCAAGTTTGTTTGAAAACAAATAAGATTCAAGTCGTTCATTTGCGCGCTTATAGTATATTTAATGCGTTTCACTTGCTATTACATCTATAATGACTAACTTAAATGATTTAAATGACAAGTTCATATGGATAGAAATGGGGTTTATGCTATAGTTTGATCCCTTGTAGTTTCACCCGTGTTGATACAAACATGTGATTTCATTTCCTTAAATCCTTGCTATTGTTGTTACATTTAAAGCACAAGTTCGTCTAAATATGAGTGGGATGTAAGTGATTCATTTGATGAAGTTATGTATATTCAATTAAATATGTGTGATCGAATGAATCACTTAAATCCCACCTCTATTGATGCGTACTTGTGAATTCAATCCCTTGGATCATTCACAATAGATGTAACAATGAGTTGAACTCATTGGATCAAACTAACTCATAGATCTCGTTTATATCTATATAAACTTGTGGTTTCAATTATTTAAATCGTTTATCATAGATGTAGTAAAAAGTGAAACACTTTAAATTAACTCCAAGGTATCAAACAAACGACCCGATTCTTATTTATTTCCATGCAAACTTGCAATTTTAATCAACTAAATCATTCAATATGGATGTCACAACAAGTTAAATACATTTAATTAAGTAGACGTGATGAAATGAATTACAAAAATCCCACTCATATTGATACGAACAAAAAGTTCTACTTATTGGACTAACTACAAGCATCAAACTAATGTATACATCCGATTTGTGTCCATATGAATTGGTGATTTCACCGACTTAAATCATTCCTTATACATATAATAACAAGTAAAACACATTAGATTAACTATAAAAGATCATATGAACCACATTCAATGAAATATGCGTGCTTAGACGAATCGCTTAAATCCCACTCGTTTTGATACAAACATGTAATTTCAATTCATTGGATCCTTTGTAAGCCCCACGATTTTCTCTCCTTATCTTTTTCCAACTACCAAGCTTATCAAATGGAGACAAATGTGGAAAAAGATAGAGATAAGAGTTGATCTAATCACATTTGATGACAACTAACCACTTATTAACTGCTTTCTTAGAGGAAAAGAATCAACGATAGAAAGAGAGAGAGAACATAACGTCCTTCTTCTTGCCCTCTTGTTGGAGTAGAGGTTTGTGGCTGCTGGAAAGGAATCAGAAGCAGAAGTTGCTGCCAAGAGTTTGAGAGGTATGGGAAATATTCAGTTATGCATGTATCATGAAGCCTGTATTTCAAGTTTTTACGGATACGTATACATGTGAATCTATATATCTATACGCCTAGAAAGAAGTAGACTTGTGAAGCATTGCATGTTGGAATGATATTTCATGCGTTTGGATTTAGTTATCTCTGATTTTCTAAGATTAAAGCATGCTGAATACTAGTTTGAAACTAGAATCACCCCTAAAACAGAGCATCAATATCTAAGACAGAGCTTTGTTGGAGGATTCAAACAAACCACATGAAAGAAATTTTGATACCAGAACCCTCACGGAGGGTCTGGCCACAGAAAACAAAACTGAAGAGGGGAAGACTCGGTGGCCTTCCCGAACCCTATACCTGGAAAAAAAAAAAAGGGGGGAAACGATCTTGAACACTGTCGACAGAGGGCAAAGCCTGCTCTGTTCGACTTAGGGTAAGTCATAAACCAGCAACATCAAAAAAAAAAAAGAAGGAAAAAGGAAGAAAGAACCGCGGTGATGCGCAGGCACTGTCACTTGATCAATGGAAGCCACCATTGGACGAAACAGGAAGACAAGGAAGGTCATGGGAAGAGAACCTCTCTGGTTTTGGTTGAGAGAAGAGAGCAGAGGAGACGGCGGTGGCGGAAGGCGACGGGCGGCTGGTGGCACAGCGGCGTGGAACCGAGCGACGGCCCTCACGGGAGAACGAGAGATCACTCGTGCTGGTGATGGGTCGCAGAAGAACCGGTGAAACCACCGTCGAACGAAGCAAGGACGCGAGGAAGAAGATTTCACGCGAGGAGAGAGAAAACGACGCGTAAAATGAAAGAGAAACGAACGTTTGGCCAAATTTATATCAATGATGAAAAATTACAAAGCGGGTCCACCTTATTATCAAAATTTTCGAAAAAGCTGTTAAAATTTTTAAGCGTTCACTCCGCAACGTTTTTGCTGAAAACCTCTTCAAAAAGAGGCTTAGGAAAGTGATTTTCAGCAAAAACCATGCATTTAATAAGAAATCACGTTTTGGTACCCTCTGAATTCTTAAAAATTACGGAAAGGGGGTTTTATAAATTAAAAACGAAATGATATGTTATATTACTTTTTGATGGTCTTTGTGGTGTTTAAAATTTCAGAAACATGGTTCTGAAATTAACTTTGGAACCATTAGAGGAGGAAAGTCACCTTTGAGAATTTAAATATAAATTTTATTATTTCAAATAATGATTATAATATTGCTAATCGCGGTTTCTAGATGCGAGGAGTTTTGCTCTATTGCTATTAAGTTAAGATTTAAAATAAGCGGAATTATTCTGTTTGGAAAACCGAGCCTAAGGGCGGGCGGTTTCTGTGAGAGGTACTAGACGATGTCTAGCATTGGTAAACCCTCACTTTTGAAATTCGAAGGCGAAACGTGGACTTTGTGCAATGGTTTATGCGAGTGCGAGCTTTCTGTTTTGCCCAGTGATCGGTTTCGTCCCGGGAGGTAGTGGTGCGTCTGAGCTCACTGTTGACGCACGCTCCTCTGGCTGTACTGGAGGGCCCACAGGGTATTGGGCGGCACAAGGGCCCGGGATTCTGTTCTGTTTCTGTTTGGGAGCGAGACTCCTGGTCTCTCCACCCGGGTTCCTAGAGAGACCATGCTGCTGCAGCGGCGATCTGGGATATCTCATGAGGCTTCACTTCAGGTGCCCTCGATCCGTTGGATCGCCTGGTGAAGAGATGTTCTGTTCTGCCCGTGAGTGCCCACGGGGATTTCTGTTGCTCGGCACGATGACTTTGACATTGTCAGAGGACCACGGTTGGAAGCCTACGAAACTTTAGGAGGTTGTGCACACCTCGTTTTGTTGCTGAACATGTGACGTTACTCTAATATGTGTTAAGATTTGAAGATATTTGTTTTACAAAAACCAGATACTATTTTGATGGGCCATGTTCCACACATGGCTGGATTTTCTCATACTCAGAGGAATTCTGACCCTTCTTTCTATCTACAGGTAGTCCTTGATAGATTTTGGCTTTGGAGCGACGACCTCAGTCTTGTGATGGACGGGCATTGGTATTCTGGGCACTGCGTCGGTTTTGGGGATTTGTGGTTATTTTTGTTTGGGTCCAGTATTTTATTATTGAAATAAAACAATGTCTTCTGTTCTGGTCATGACTCAATATTGCTTCCGCTATTATATAAATGAAAGAAAATTTTTGGTGTCAAAAATTGGGTCGTCACAACTTTGGTATCAGAGCCCAGTGTCTAGGGTCAATGTCCAATGCCAAGGTCGATCACAAGCAGAGGAAAGGTCATCCAAGCCTGTTAAGGAATGTGTTTTTGATTTAGTGTGAATATTGAGTTTTAAAATTTTAGAGTAGCTTTAACGAATTGTTTTACTTACGAATACAATAGTTATATTTTGTGTTCCTCCGTGTGGTGTAGTTCAATGGCACGTACCAGAGGAGGAAGTGCTAGAGGCAGAGGCAGAGGACCTCGCAGCACTAGGAGTCGAAATGTGGAGACTCGTTCTACTTGAGCTGGGACACCTGTTGGAGATAATCAACAACAACAAACGTTCATCATGAACACATTGCATATGATGATGGGAGTGATGCAGGGTTTGGTGCAGAATGCTTCTGCAGGAGGAACTAGTACAAAAACAAACGGAACGACAAATGGTGAGGCAAGGGGAGTAACAAGTTCATATGGATACAAATGGGGTTTATGCTATAGTTTGATCCCTTGTAGTTTCACCCGTATTGATACAAACATGTGATTTCATTCCCTTAAATCCTTGCTATTGTTGTTACATTTATAGTGAACTTTTTAATGGATTTAAAGCACAAGTTCATCTAAATATGCGTGGGATGTAAGTGATTCATTTGATGAAGTTATGTATATTCAATTAAATATGTGTAATCGAATGAATTACTTAAATCCCACCTCTATTGATGCGTACTTGTGAATTCAATCCCTTGGATCATTCACAATAGATGTAACAATGAGTTGAACTCATTGGATCAAACTAACCTATAGATCTCATTTGTATCTATATAAACTTGTGGTTTCAATTATTTAAATCGTTCATCATAGATGTAATAAAAAGTGAAACACCTTTAAATTAACTCCAAGGTATCAAACAAACGACCTGATTCTTATTTATTTCCATGCAAACTTGCAATTTCAATCAACTAAATAATTCAATATGGATGTCACAACAAGGTAAATACATTTAATTAAGTAGACGTGATGAAATGAATTACAAAAATCCTACTCGAATTGATACGAACAAAAAGTTCTACTTATTGGACTAACTACAAGCATCAAACTAATGTATACATCCGATTTGTGTCCATATGAATTGGTGATTTCACCGACTTAAATCATTCCTTATACATATAATAACAAGTAAAACACATTAGATTAACTATAAAAGATCATATGAACCACATTCAATGAAATATGCGTGCTTAGACGAATCGCTTAAATCCCACTCGTTTTGATACAAACATGTAATTTCAATTCATTGGATCCTTACTATTGATGTAACTACAAGTTCAACTCATTGGATTAACTAGAAGAGATCAAACTAATGCATAGATCCCATTTGCATCCATTTGAACTTGTGATTTCAATCAACAAAATCAATCATTGTACATGTAATAACAAGTGAAACGCATTAAGGTATTGATAAGCGATCAAATGAACGACTTGAATCTCATTTTTTTTCATATAAACTTTTAGTTTCAACCATTTAAATCATTCATTATAGATGTAATAACTATCGAAACAAATTATATTAACTAAAATACAACAAGTAAATCACTTAAATGTCATTTATGGTCATTCAAGCTTGTGATTTCAATCCACTAAATCATTCAACATGCATGTTTAAGCACATTTATGCATTAGTTTTTTATTCAAGTCATTAAATTGATACCTAATGTGTTTCACCGTTTATTACTTTTATAAAGAACGTTTAAATGATTCAAATCACACAAGTTCATATAGTTAAAAATGGGATCTATGCATTAGTTTCATCCCTAATAGTTAACCGAAAGAATTCAATTTGTCGTTACATCTATAGTACGCGATATATTCGATTGAAATAAGTTGTTTGTATAAACACGAGTCGAATTTAAGTGATTCATTTGATCACGCATATTTAATTGAATGTTTTTAACTTGTTAATACATACATTTTGAATGATTCATTTGATTGAAATCATAAGTTTGTGTGAGAATGAGCAAGATTCAAGCGGTTAATTTTCTCCCGTATATTTAATCTAATGTGTTTCACTTGTTATTACATATGTAATGAACGGTTTAAATGATTGAAATCACAAGTTCTTATGGATACAAGTGGGATCTATGCTTTTGTTTGATCCCTTTTACTTAATCCAATGAGTTAAACTTGTTATATTTATAGTGAATGACCTAAGGTATTGAAATCACAAGTTCGTATCCGTACGTGTGGTATTTAAGTGATTCATTTGTTCACACATATTTGATTGAATGTACTTAACTTGTTGTTGCATTTATATTGAATGATTTAGTTGATTGAAATCTCAAGTTTGTTTGAAAACAAATAAGATTCAAGTCGTTCATTTGCGCGCTTATAGTATATCTAATGCGTTTCACTTGTTATTACATCTATAATGACTAACTTAAATGATTTAAATGACAAGTTCATATGGATACAAATGGGGTTTATGCTATAGTTTGATCCCTTGTAGTTTCACCCATATTGATACAAACATGTGATTTCATTCCCTTAAATCCTTGCTATTGTTGTTACATTTATAGTGAACTTTCTAAGGGATTTAAAGCACAAGTTCGTCTAAATATGAGTGGGATGTAAGTGATTCATTTGATGAAGTTATGTATATTCAATTAAATATGTGTGATCGAATGAATTACTTAAATTCCACCTCTATTGATGCGTACTTGTGAATTCAATCCCTTGGATCATTCACAATAGATGTAACAATGAGTTGAACTCATTGGATCAAACTAACTCATAGATCTCATTTGTATCTATATAAACTTGTGGTTTCAATTATTTAAATCGTTCATCATAGATGTAATAAAAAGTGAAACACTTTAAATTAACTCCAAGGTATCAAACAAACGACCCGATTCTTATTTATTTCCATGCAAACTTGCAATTTCAATCAACTAAATAATCCAATATGGATGTCACAACAAGGTAAATACATTTAATTAAGTAGACGTGATGAAATGAATTACAAAAATCCCACTCGTATTGATACGAACAAAAAGTTCTACTTATTGGACTAACTACAAGCATCAAACTAATGTATACATCCGATTTGTGTCCATATGAATTGGTGATTTCACTCACTTAAATCATTCCTTATACATATAATAACAAGTAAAACACATTAGATTAACTATAAAATATCATATGAACCACATTCAATGAAATATGCGTGCTTAGACGAATCGCTTAAATCCCACTCGTTTTGATACAAACATGTAATTTCAATTCATTGGATCCTTACTATTGATGTAACTACAAGTTCAACTCATTGGATTAACTACAAGAGATCAAACTAATGCATATATCCCATTTGCATCCATTTGAACTTGTGATTTCAATCAACAAAATCAATCATTGTACATGTAATAACAAGTGAAACGCATTAAGGTAATGATAAGCGATCAAATGAACGACTTGAATCTCATTATTTTTCATATAAACTTTTAGTTTCAACGATTTAAATCATTCATTATAGATGTAATAACTAGCGAAACAAATTATATTAACTAAAATACAACAAGTAAATCACTTAAATGTCATTTATGGTCATTCAAGCTTGTGATTTCAATCCACTAAATCATTCAACATGCATGTTTAAGCACATTCATGCATTAGTTTTTTATTCAAGTCATTCAATTGATCCCTAATGTGTTTCACCGTTTATTACTTTTATAAAGAACGTTTAAATGATTGAAATCACACAAGTTCATATATTTAAAAATGGTATCTATGCATTAGTTTCATCCCTAATAGTTAATCGAAAGAATTCAATTTGTCGTTACATCTATGGTACGCGATATAATCGATTGAAATCAGTTGTTTGTATATACACGAGTCGAATTTAAGTGATTCATTTGATCACACATATTTAATTGAATGTTTTTAACTTGTTAATACATACATTTTGAATGATTTATTTGATTGAAATCATAAGTTTGTGTGAGAATGAGGAAGATTCAAGTGGTTAATTTGCTCCCCTATATTTAATCTAATGTGTTTCACTTGTTATTACATGTGTAATGAACGGTTTAAATGATTGAAATCACAAGTTCTTATGGATACAAGTGGGATCTATGCTTTTGTTTGATCCCTTTTACTTAATTCAATGAGTTTAACTTGTTATATTTGTAGTGAATGACCTAAGGTATTGAAATCACAAGTTCGTATCAGTATGTGTGGTATTTAAGTGATTCATTTGATCACACATATTTGATTGCATGTACTTAACTTGTTGTTGCATCCATATTGAATGATTTAGTTGATCGAAATCTCAAGTTTGTTTGAAAACAAATAAGATTCAAGTCGTTCATTTGCGCGCTTATAGTATATCTAATGCGTTTCACTTGTTATTACATCTATAATGACTAAATTAAATGATTTAAATGACAAGTTCATATGGATACAAATGGGGTTTATGCTATAGTTTGATCCCTTATAGTTTCACCCGTATTGATACAAACATGTGATTTCATTCCCTTAAATCCTTGCTATTGTTGTTACATTTATAGTGAACTTTCTAAGGGATTTAAAGCACAAGTTCGTCTAAATATGAGTGGGATGTAAGTGATTCATTTGATGAAGTTATGTATATTCAATTAAATATGTGTGATCGAATGAATTACTTAAATCTCACCTCTATTGATGCGTACTTGTGAATTCAATCCCTTGGATCATTCACAATAGATGTAACAATGAGTTGAACTGATTGAATCAAACTAACTCATAGATCTCATTTGTATCTATATAAACTTGTGGTTTCAATTATTTAAATCGTTCATCATAGATGTAATAAAAAGTGAAACACTTTAAATTAACTCCAAGGTATCAAACAAACGACCCGATTCTTATTTATTTCCAGGCAAACTTGCAATTTCAATAAACTAAATCATTCAATATGGATGTCACAACAAGGTAAATACATTTGATTAAGTAGACGTGATGAAATGAATTACAAAAATCCTACTCGTATTGATACGAACAAAAAGTTCTACTTATTGGACTAACTACAAGCATCAAACTAATGTATACATCCGATTTGTGTCCATATGAATTGGTGATTTCACCGACTTAAATCATTCCTTACACATATAATAACAAGTAAAACACATTAGATTAACTATAAAAGATCATATGAACCACATTCAATGAAATATGCGTGCTTCGACGAATCGCTTAAATCCCACTCGTTTTGATACAAACATGTAATTTCAATTCATTGGAACCTTACTATTGATGTAACTACAAGTTCAACTCATTGGATATACTACAAGAGATCAAACTAATGCATAGATCCCATTTGCATCCATTTGAACTTGTGATTTCAATCAACAAAATCAATCATTGTACATGTAATAACAAGTGAAACGCATTAAGGTAATGATAAGCGATCAAATGAACGACTTATCTCATTTTCTTTCATATAAACTTTTAGTTTCAACCATTTAAATCATTCATTATAGATGTAATAACTAGCGAAACAAATTATATTAACTAAAATACAACAAGTAAATCACTTAAATGTCATTTATGGTCATTCAAGCTTGTGATTTCAATCCACTAAATCATTCAACATGCATGTTTAATCACATTCATGCATTAGTTTTTTATTCAAGTCATTCAATTGATACCTAATGTGTTTCACCGTTTATTACTTTTATAAAGAACGTTTAAATGATTGAAATCACACAAGTTCATATAGTTAAAAATGAGATCTATGCATTAGTTTCATCCCTAACAGTTAATCAATAGAATTCAATTTGTCGTTACATCTATAGTACGCGATATAATCGATTGAAATCAGTTGTTTGTATAAACACGAGTCGAATTTAAGTGATTCATTTGATCACGCATATTTAATTGAATGTTTTTAACTTGTTAATACATACATTTTGAATGATTCATTTGATTGAAATCATAAGTTTGTGTGAGAATGAGCAAGATTCAAGTGGTTAATTTGCTCCCCTATATTTAATCTAATGTGTTTCACTTGTTATTACATGTGTAATGAACAGTTTAAATGATTGAAATCACAAGTTCTTATGGATATAAGTGGGATCTATGCTTTTGTTTCACCCCTTTTACTTAATTCAGTGAAACAAAAAGTTCTACTTGTTGCACTAGCTACAAGCATCAAACTAATGTATACATCAGATTTGTGTCCATATGAATTGGTGATTTCAATCATTTAAATCATTACTTGTACATGTAATAACAAGTGAAACACATTAGATTAACTATAAAGGAACAAATGAACCACTTGAATTTTGTTCATTTTCATGCAAACTTGTGATTTAAATCCACTAAATCAGTCAACGTGGATGTAGCAACAAGTTAATCACATTCAATGAAATATGCGTGCTCAGATGAATCACTTAAATCCCACTCGCATTGATACAAACTTGTGATTTCAATTCATTAGATCCTTACTATTGATGTAACTACAAGTTCAACCCATTGTATTGACTACAAGAGATCAAACTAATGCGTAGATCCCATTTGCATCCATTTGAACTTGTGATTTCAATCATTGTACATGTAATAACAAGCGAAACGCATTAGGATAATGATAAGCGATCAAACGAATGACGTGAGTCTCATTTTTTCATACAAACTTTTAGTTTGAACCATTTAAATCATTCTTTATAGATGTAAGAACAAGCGAAACACGTTATATTAACTGTAATACAGTAAATAAATAACTTAAATGTCATTTATGTCCATACAAGCTTGTAATTTCATTCCACTAAATCATTCAATATGCATGTTTAAGCACATTCACGCATTAGTTTGTGATTCAAGTCATTGAATTGATCTCTTATAGTTAACCTAATGCGTTTCATTGGTTATTACTTCTATAAAGAACGATTTAAATGATTGAAATCACCAGTTCATATAGTTAAAAATGGAATCTATGCATTAGTTTCATTCTAGTACTTAATCAAAGAATTTAACTTGTCGTTACATCTATAGTACGCGATATAAGCGATTGAAATCAGTTGTTCGTATAAACATGAGTGAGATTTAAGCGATTCATTTGATCACAACTTGTTAGTACATCCGTTTTGAATGATTTATTTGATCGAAATGACAAGTTTGTATGAGAATGAATAAGATTCAAGTCGTCAATTTGCTCCCCTATATTTAATCTATTGTGTTTCACTTGTTATTACATGTGTAATGAACGATTTAAATGATTGAAATCACAAGTTCATATGGATGCAATGGGATTTATGCTTTTGTTTCACCCCTTTTACTTAATTCAATGAAACAAAAAGTTCTACTTGTTTGGACTTACTACAAGCATCAAACTAATGTACACATCAGATTTGTGTCCATATGAAATGGTGATTTCAATAATTTAAATCATTACTTATACATGTAATAACATAGTGAAACACATTAGATTAACTATAAAAGAGCAAATGAACCACTTGAATTTCGTTCATTTTCATGCAAACTTGTGATTTAAATACACTAAATCATTCAACGGGCATGTAGCAACAAGTTTATCACATTCAATGAAATATGCATGCTCAGATGAATCGCTTAAATCCCACTCGTATTGATACAAACTTGTGATTTCAGTTCATAATCCTTACTGTTGATGTAAATACAAGTCCAACTCA